>NW_011333810.1:0-2160 GCF_000735185.1 Notothenia coriiceps
GAAGTGGCAGATTTCTAGAAGATTTCTTCCGGCTGTGTATTTTCAAATTCTAGCGCACTCGAGCTGGTTTCTCCAAAATTACCTAACCCACCTTTAATTCCCATGGAAAGTTTCCATCTTTGAAAATTCCCGGAATTTTGCAACCTTAATTCTCAACAATGAAAGTCTCTGAGAAAAATGAAGGCTGTTCTCCAAAATGAACAGAGTTGACTAAACACCTGGTTTACCAGAAACAGAACATTACAAGCTTTACGGAGGTTGATTATCTGGAGGCCTGCTGTATTGGGCTTCAGATCATTGATCAGCTGCTCACGTTTGCTAACTCTTTGAGCCGTCCCCATCGCTCTTTGTTTCCAACTCAACAGTGAGCATATTGCCGCAGAAAGCAACCTATGACACAAATAGCTTTTTATATATAGCAGCTTAAAACATGTGGCTTATTGTCTGACTTTCAAATGTGCTTTTTATGTCAGTGTGAGAAATACTAGAGAATGTCACCTGACAGACAGTGAGACTTCAGCTACAGTGCACAGAGAGGAGCTGATACAAGTTCTCATGTTTTATCATTTTAAACATGTATGTGTTCACAGCTTTAATTGGCAGAAATGTTGCAGCAACTGTGACCAAGACTTGGTAGTACTCTTCCTGGACTCGTGACTCGACTTGGACTTGTGCATTGATGAACTTGAACTAAGACTCGTGACTCGCACATTGACATCAAGCAAGTTTTGTCTCGAGTCCGGAAGAACTCTGCGAGGAGCCCCTACTATGCCCAGCCTTAAGATGTCCTGGTCGTATGTTTAAAAGTTCAATAAAAAGGGCAATAACTGCAAATATCAACAATTATGCAAGACAAGATTTACAAAACAAAGATACAATTTGATTTAAAAAAAACTGTATGTTGCTTGTTTACACTATCTCAATAAATCGGAACATATAAACCTAAAACTACGGTCTTGCCAATTGACAGCCCCAATATCAATTCTGAATAATAAAACGGCTCCATTAAATATTTTCCGTACTTTGGATCCACAGGTAGCAGCTGCACCCTCATCTCCGTCCGCCAGGGGCCACCCAGCCCTGCGGGGCCCACAGAGCATGCATACCCTCACACATTTCAAACCAACGCGGTTCCAGGGCCGGTTCGGAGCTAGAGCCTGAAAAAGCACCGTTTTTTCCTGTTCACACCGCAGCGGAGCCGCCTCTAATAGTAAATTGTCCGGCCGGCCCACTTTGGTACCGGCCCACCGGGAATATTCCCGGTATTCCCAATGGCCAGTCCGCCTCTGGCTGCTTGTGTGACAATCAGACAGTGAATACTTTACAGCGGCCGCTGCCGTGTGAGCTAACCCGGAGCTAACGGGAGAATAAACTCCCGTGGAAGAGCAGCACTGCAGCGGTTGGTAAATGCCGCTGAAACACATGAATAAACAATGAACCACGGCACTCTGGAGAAAAGTATAAGCTTGAAGAAGTCGTTATTTAATCTGGCTTCGTATGATTAAAAGCAACACGATCATCGACCCGACGCAGTCCCCCATTGTTGTTGTTGTTGTTGTTGTTGTAGTGAGCGCCGTAACGCCGTTGGGGAGATAATCAGCGACGTAAACGGTGACGTCCTGACGCAGCAGCGGCAGCACCAGTCGGGCTCTGGGCGGTGTGAACAAAACAGGGGCTGAAGAGAAAAACCGGTTCCGAACCAGAAAAGCTCTAGCACGGAGCGAGAACGGGAATTGTGTTGGTGTGAAAGCCCTATCAGGGGTTTGTTCCTCATGTCTCACCTACTGCACTTAAAAATGACATGTTTGGGATTTGTTACAATGGAAGCTCATTGAAGATTGGCAAATCAGGAGCTTCAATGTTATGTCAATATTTTACTGTAGTGGTATTGAATTTCAATATTTTCAATGCAGTTATTGTATCAAGTAAACAGATGTTAATGTTCTGTTCCAAGACACTTTGATATATAAAATATAGGGCTGTCAGTCGATTAAAATATTTAATCGCATGATTGCCCATAGTTAATCGCACATTTTTTATCTGTTCTAAATGTACCTTAGAGCAGAGGTCTTCAACAGGGGGTTCGCAACCCCCAGGGGGTCCGCGGAGGTACTGCAGGGGGGTTGCGAAATCTTTGGTTGATTAGACACATTTTTTTTT
>NW_011333811.1:0-2697 GCF_000735185.1 Notothenia coriiceps
CACACACACACACGCTCACACACGCTCACACACACGCACACGCATACACACACGCACACACACACACACACACACACACGCACACACACACAAACACACACACACACACACACACACACACACACACACACACACACACACACACACACACGCACACACAGAGCCGAGCTTGAATGAAACACAGAGACCCAGACGTACTAGTACTGTACTGTATCATATTATTTTCGAATCAATAATTTTTCAAATTATGATTTTCTTTTTCTTTTTTTCTTCTAAACCATTTTTCCTCCTGGTCTCTCGCGCCCCCCCTGCCATGCCTCTGCTCCCCCCAGGGGGGGCGCGTCCCCCAGTTTGAGAAACACTGGGATAGTATAATCAGCATGCTCAAAACACAAACCATGCAGCTACACTTTTATATTGAGAAAAAACAAGAATCCTTTTGTTTGTTTTGTTTTTTTATTTTCAAAATCATCCCTGACTAAATAGGTGAAACAATATCAAGAAAGCACTGAATCACATTGTCAGGTGAATTTGCGCCTCAAATTCAAACCCAATTAAACCAAAACAACAGCTTTGGTAAAGAAGCATCACAGACTGAACACGTTTGTATTTGTTGTGCTGTGATCTCCTGCAGGAAGTCAGTGTTTCTGCTGCTCAGTTGCAAAGAAGAAGCTACTGGTTGCAGAAGAACACCTCAAGCTGTGCTTCAAAAACGACCTGTAGTTATAAAGAAAAGGGAAAACAGCCGTTATCAGATATCAGCGCACAGTCCAACATTATAGTCTTAATCTTCACAAAAACAAAGTCCTATAAGATTATTTTTCCCTTGAAGACTAATAACATTTAGTTATAACAGAAATTATTTAGTTATTTATTATAATTCAAAAGTAATAATTAACATTATTAATAATAATAATAATAATAATAATAATGATATTATTAATCACAACAACTGGTATTTATTTAGTTATTCATACATTTAGTTATTTAAAAATGTAAATGATATTTATTATTATAATAAAATAAATCATAATAATAACAATGATAATTACGATTTGTATTATTTTAATCTATTTATGTATTATATATTTTAATAATAAAACTGATATGAATCAAAAATAGTAATAATAATAACAAATAATAACAATAATAATAATAATAACAACTGTTACTGTTATTTATGTATGTATAAATGTATATGAATAATAATAATATTTATTATTTTGATTATTTAAAAATATATATTTATAGTTTTATTAAAATGGTTAGTTTTTATCTGTACAGCATTGAAATACTTTTGGAATAATCTTAACATTAAAACATGAAATATGACATACCTAAGAAGGCTGTAAATGTATATATGCTACAAAGAACACCTGTTGCAAATAAATGAACGTATGATCACTACCCACTACAGTATCCACACTATCCATACATTATTCACATAAATCAATGTGTTTCAAAAAGCAGTTTTGTTCCCCTTGTTCTTCTGAATTGGATTCATGTATTATAATCTCAAAAATTAAACAGATTTTCAGATGACAGTGTGCAGGAACTCACAGCCAGTGGGTGGACTTAACGAGGCATTCAATGTCGTCCATGATGTCGTCATCGGTGAAGGAGTCTGAAAAACAGATGACTTGTGAATATGCAACACAGCACGATTAGATATTTGTAATAGAGGTGTGAAGTGTCTGGTATTAAAGACCAGAGGTGGGAAGTAGTGGAGTACAAATACTTCAGTACTGTACTTAAGTACATTTTTCTGGTATCAGTACTTTACCCCACTACTTATTTTTCTGACGACTTTTTACTTTGACTTCTTACATGTTGAACCCAAATACCTGTACTTTCTACTTCTTACATGTTGAACACAAATACCTGTACTTTCTACTTCTTACATGTTGAACACAAATACCTGTACTTTCTACTTCTTACATGTTGAACTCAAATACCTGTACTTTCTACTTCTTACATGTTGAACACAAATACCTGTACTTTCTACTTCTCTCATTTTCCAAACAGGCTGGTTCCTTTAGTTTGAATGTGTGTTTGGTGGCGTGATCATTATTATTTAGAGTCATTGCGTGCCTATTGATTTGAACACGATCCGTGTATCCATCATTTCCTGGTCTTCTCTAAAGAAGAGGGACCAATGAAAACGTTGTCATGTTGCCGTTGGTCACCATGGAAACATTCCTTAGCTAACAATGACATTATTGTTCTATTAATATAAAGGGAGGTCAGGTACTCTTTAAAACAGCTGCGAGTTATGGGTACTTTTTACTGAAGTACATTTCAAAGCCTCTTTGCTTTTACTTGAGTAAAGACGTTTAGTCAGTACTTCTACTTTCACCAGAGTATTTTTAAACACGAGTATCTGTACTTCTACTTGAGGAAAGGATGTGTGAACTTTTGCCATCTCTGGTTACATCAAGGTGTCTCTGTGTTTTGATCATCGCTCACTGTACTCTCTGTCTCTGCAGATGGCCATCACATGTCTGTCCTCTGTCCTCTCCGTGGACTTCAGACCAACTGACCTGGAGATCGGCGTGGTCTCTAAAGAAAAACCAAAGTTCAGGTAACCTCAAACTAAAATCAGACCATTTTTGTTATCCTATTAAATAATCAAGAGTATGTGTGATCAATCAGGTAGGAGGTGTGTGACGCAGTGGGTTGTGTGTAGGTGTTCGGAAC
>NW_011333812.1:0-1488 GCF_000735185.1 Notothenia coriiceps
GCTCTTTTCTTCAATTCCTGTATTTTTTCATATCGCAGGGAAAAAAATCGCAATGTCAGTTTTTTTTCAATATCGTGCAGCCCTATTGTACGAGATAGGCTAACGGGCGGGACATCTCTAAGCGGTTGACCAATCTGACAACAGAGCCGGCCAGCTAACCAATCAGAGCAGACTGGGCTCTGGTTTCAGACAGAGGGTGAAAAGAGGTGCTGCAGCACAGCTTTTTGAACATTAAAGCATGGAGACATGTCACAGTAGAGACACTAAATACTAATATGAACCTGGAAATGAGCAGAATAGGGCCCCTTTAAGTACATGGAAAGCCCATAAATACACATATGTTGTAAGTGTAGCAAAGGCCTTAGTTTAAACAGACAAGTGGTCACTTAAAACACATTATGATACTGCTATGACTTGCATTTGGATCTGATTTCAAAATACAGGATATCATGTAAAAAAGGGCCACAATTTAGAGAGCTACATGAACGATCGGGGCCACAGATGTGTTCAGAGCCGAGGCCCCAGAGGTCCTCAATCAGGAAGTGTCTGAATATGACACAACAACAACACACACACACACACACGCCATACATCGTGAATGCATGTTACCCAAGACACAGAGCCTGTCCCTACATGCAAAGCCAGAGTGGAATCCAGTGAAATTGCAGGGTTTCATTGATAGCCAGACACACATTTCAGAGAGAAGAGGTGCCGTGTATAAAGAGACTTTTGAGCCTGCGAGGCAGAGAAATACAGTAACAGCTCACCAGCAAATGGACTCTACTTTAATCGTTTGTTTCTACTTCAGAACAATTTCCAACATTGTGGAACAGCATCCTCTTAGACCTTAGAACAGAAAACTATCTCAGCATTTTTTTAAATAAATTAAAGATCTTAATTTTTTTTTAACTTGGTCTAATTTCACTGATATCATGTTTTCGTTTGTATTGTAATCAACCTCTTTCTGTTTTGCTTTGCTTTTTTATTTTAATTAAGGAACATTTAACAGGTATCATTGTTCATGTTTTATTGCATTTTAGCAAGTTCTTTTATTAATCATTTTAATATTGTTGACGTGTTTTTCTGCGTGTTCTATTAAGCACTTTGGGCTGCGTCCTTGCATGAAAAGGTGCTATACTAATACAAATTGTATTTATTATTCTACACTAGCATAGACCATAACGCAGCATCCACACGGCGGCGTGAGTTGAAGCTTGCAGGTGGGCGTGTCTGAAACTTGACCAACAACCAATCACATGAATCTCCCGCCCCGGACACAATGGCACGCGGTTTGATTGGCTAGAGCTTGTACTGGCATATGATTAGATTGGCTGACGCTTACGTTGAAGCTTCAAAAGTTGAACATTGCTCAGCTTTTTTAAAGCGAGCAACGCTCCCACAATGCAGTTCGGCAAAGTCTGACATCACCCCATTCAAAGTGAATGGGCAGAAGCGTTGAAGCTTCAACGCACGCCGCCGTGTGGACGG
>NW_011333813.1:0-8790 GCF_000735185.1 Notothenia coriiceps
CATCTTCTTCTTATATCCGTTAGAGCAGCTAGCACCAGATTCTAATAACAACAGTGCCGGTACCGGTGCACCCTCCCTCTCTCCCTCCCACTTTGGCTGTGAGCTGCGGGCGCCAGATAAGCCAACATCCCCCATTTTCATCACTTACAGCGCCCATCGTACAGGGCAAATGAAACGTGTAACCGGGGTGAAAAGGGTGTTACATTTACTTAATTATGAATATTGTTACATCAAGGCCAAAAATTAGGATGAGCACCAACGGTCAGAAATGTTTTTTTCCCTCCCAGAACTACCAGGGCAGCCCCTCCCCAGATCTGGCGCCCTAGGCAAACATTACATTACATTGCATTTAGCCAAAGCGACTTACAATAAGTGCATTCGACCAGGAAGATACAACCTTGAAGAAAACAGAATCATAAAAGTACATCAGGTTTCATAGAGCCAAACATTTCAAGTGCTACTCAACTGGCTTTAGATAAACCAGTCCTTTATTAGTATATAAGTGCTTTGTTAGTAATTCTATCGCTCGAAGTGGAGTCGAAAGAGAACATCTAGCCAGTGCTACGGACCGGCCCTGAGTTCATATGCAACTCGCAAATATCTTTCTCTCTCTCTCCTCTCTTCTCTCTTCTCCCTTCTCTCTCTCTCCCTCTCCCTCTCCCTCTCTCAATGTTGGTACGCAAATGCGCCTTTTTTCAAATGACCCGGTGCTCTTTTTTTGGTGCGCACCTCCGTACCAGTTATGTGCAGCCCTGATTATAATGTCTTCAGATGATGAGGGATTCTTTGCAAGTTTGTCGTTGGGTACCATGTAGGGTTACCAAACTTCCCCAAAAAAGTCTTACATTTCTAGCATGTCTTTCACCCACAGCTCAGAAATTCGATTAAAAGTTTAGATACTAAAACAACTTCCTGTGTTGCTGTGCAAAAGGTCATACTGGAGAAGTGCTGGGTACAAGTCAGGCACGTTTTGAAATAGACCAGCAATATGGTCAGAAGGAGCACGAATACTTTACATTCACTCAGAGCACAAGATGTTAGCTTGTTTGTCCTCGTTCATTAGTGGTTATTTGGACATTAGAGGAGTCTGAGAGGCAGCTGAGGCCTTTAGATGAACTTTAAGAGTCAGAACAAAGAAACCCAGAGGCCAGAGCATCTCATTAAACACAGACTGTGAACAGAAGCTTGTGTTTACGTGTCTGGTTTTTCTTGAGGGTTAAAGTGATGTATGTGGACATGTAGGGCTAAACACATAATGTCATCACATAAATAGCATTAACTGCACATGTATCATTGATGCTATATAATGTTCAATTTAAATTCTAAAGTTACGTTATGGACTAACTGTGGGTGTCTAGTCAGTCAGAGCTCAGTCTTTTTTGCAGTCACTACACGGCACTATATTGGCAATGTATTGCGTGTCAGCATCAAAAGCATATTCAAGTTCCTTTTTGCAAGTTCCTCCTTTTCATTTCAGATAGCTGGAAACATTTAAAAGTCAGAACAGGACTGCATTGTCATCCAACTAGCAGAACTAACATGAATTTGCTGGTTAGCTAGATCTGTGATTTGTTCAGGTCAAAGTAATCCATTTTGGATCAGATCAAAGGCTGAATTACATTTCAACTGCTTAAAAACCATGTTCGGCTAATTTGTTGAACTTTAAAGACAGACCAAAAAAGACGGAAACCTCATGACTTGATTTCAAAGTCCAAAAATAAAAGGTCTTTCTTCTTTATCCTACTGGAGACCGCTGCCAAAACCCAACATATTGACGAATCACATTAGTGCTTCTTCAAGGCAAAAACAGTCGGCGCCTCAGAAGCTCTCAAACTAGAAAACACAAGAGGAAAGATTGATGGGTTTCAGCATCAGCGATATCAACAGAGCCTCAGCGGACTCATCTAAATCTCTTCTATCTAGCTTACAAAGGAACACCTTTTAACTGCTCATCCTTATAATTCACAGGTCCTTTTACAATATATAGTATACAGCTTGTCGATGTTGTCAGTTCAGTAGAAAAGGCTGTCTTTCTCAAAGGACTGCACCAAACAACATTGTTTCTCTTAGACTTCCCAGTATGTGTTCGATCAAAGGAGGCTGAAGCTAACGCTAATGTTCAGTTTGCTTTCTCTGAGGTTTTCTTATTGGCTTTGATGGTGTCCAGCCCTCCAGACTTATACATATATGGCGGGTGTGGCTCAGTGGATAGTGTGCTGGACTTCGAATCAGGGGATAGCAAGTTTGAGTCCCACTGCAGTCAGCATGTCGTTGTGTCCCTGAGACGCTTCACCTCAAATTGCTCCTGTGGGGATTGTCCACAGTACTGAATGTATGTTGGTCGCTTTGGATAAAAGCGTCTAACAAATAGCACGTAATGATAATGAATACACATCCATCATTCCTCTACAACTTGACTTTTAGCTCGTAGCTATTCCAGCAAACTGATGTTTCAATCCATCATTCAACCTCTATAAATAAACTGATTCAAAAAGTCCCTTTGTTCTTTCCATTCACCTCCTCTTAACCTTCATGTCCTTTATCACAACGTGCATTTATAGACAAACTGATGCATTCCTTTGGTTTTGACACAGAAGTATTTTTAGTTTTATATACTGTATATGACTTTAAGTAAAATATAAGTAAATACACATGGTACCCAGAGGATGAATCCTTTCTCTTGATGAGATTAACGATAAGATTACAATTCTTGCCAACTTTTTTAGATGGATTGTCACCAAATTTGGATTAGACATTGATGTTTCCCTCATAAGGAATTCATGTTTTTTTTAAGTTGGTCCAACATTTTGGTTTAGGACCAAATTAATATAGGACTAATGGCATTCCTATGTCTCAGCTGCACTTGTTAAGTTCTTATTAACATGTCAAATTTAGTATGTTAGCATCGTCACAATGGTTAGCATTAGCATTAAGCACAAAGGACTGTAGAAAAGTAAAGCCACTCAGAGCAGCTTAGTCTTCTTGTTTCCAACCAACTGTCAGAACCCTAAGGGTATTCATTTACAATCATATCATTATCTCAATTAAGAAGCTCAAACTATTGAATGTTTTGCATTTTTCTTAATAAAGGATTAAAGGAACTGTTGATCCATGAATCAACTAGCAGTACTTTGAAACATTCATAGACATTACATAGTAAGACAGTTCAGTCAAAATGTGTTTCGCTCTGTTATTCAGAACACTGGGTTTCTCGTGAAATAACCGGATCTGACTTTCCCTTTGTAAAAGGGAAGGAAGATGTCATGACCCTTCCCTTTTTACCCTTTGCTGACAGTCTCAAATAAAGTTCCTAGATTTCCAAACTGTTTGTCAAATGTGGGAACTAAACGCCCTCACATTCCTTCCTATCATTATATATTTAAAAACTCAGTAATAAACTTCTCCCTTTTGTCCGAATTCCCCATTTCGGAATCGCCGATGAAAGGCAACACAGGTTGTAAAGTTAAACGGCCAAATATTATGAGAAAGATTTCTTATATCAGTTCATTTTAATAACCATACATCTGTTCCTTCACCCTCTCTGTCCTGTCCTCTGTGATTATACCGACGTGGACTTCACCTTGTCAACACTTAGGGTCTTATGTCTAGAACTTCTCGTTATCTTGCATCACTGCTATGAAAGAGAGCATTAAGGTCCTACCATCAGTGAGGTTCCCATGACTATCAGCTCATGATTACTCGAGTCCGATCCCCTTTTCCTGTAATCAGCAGTAGTGACGCTTCAAATCAAGCGCTTTTTAATATCATATTATAATCATCATATCAGAAGTCCAGGTTGTTCTGGGCTTTAACTAAAGGCCATGATAAAGGAGGGCGAGAAAGTCTTGACCTTCTATTCTGTAACTCGTGAGTGTCATGCTCTTATTGGTGATCTAATGTACTCCTTTTTTCATTATTAATACATCTTCTCGATATTTTCTCGATTAATTGATTAGCACATTTCCCAGAGGCACTATATATGTCTTCTATGCGTCATGGTGTCAAAACAATAGTGTTACATCAAAAGATATTGAGTCAACACAAAGAGAGAACATTTTCAAATGTAAGGAACTGGAACCATTGAATTTCCACTTAAAAAAAGGCCTCTTGTTCAATCGACTATCATAAGTCCATTGATTATGTGTTTTAAAATGTGTCAGCTTTAAAAGAACATAAATACAATTGATTGTCTTTTGTTAAGATTTCACGATACACTTTTTTTGCCCGTGTTTATATAAATCATTCATTAATCTCAGACTTTGCCTCCCTTGTTGTTGTTAGAGAGTTCAGTTGACGTCATTTTTCCACTTTCTTAGCAATCAGTCTAGATTTTAAACGCAACAACCCAAGGATGACGTGACCTTGTTTACAGTTTGTCCTACATCTGAACAACAGGCGTCTTTGTACCAACATGAAAACAACTTGACTTTATTTTTCCAATGTGTGCAACCGTAGAGAAATGGTCGAAATGTAAATCAGTCAAGGTTTAAGATTCGACACACTGGGGAACACTGTACACCGACAGAAATAGGAACTAACAAATCACAAAACTGACAAATACAGATGAAGGAGAATCATTTAAACAATGACGTAGGGGTTGGGCAATATGGAGAAATTCAAATATGTGACCCGCTCTATCGAAATCAGTCGGTAGTCGCAACGGCTCGTTTCAAAATAAACGTGGATTTGTGTAAAAAACTAGTTTTTCAGGGTTCGGGTGTTTTGTTTGATTTCAAAGAAAGAAAGTCTTGGCTTTTGGAATGTGAAACTTTTATTGCCAAAATATCCCGATTAATAAATTTTTTAAGCTTGTAAAGTGAAGATGACAGGCACCCCTCACTCGCACCCTGCTCTTCCGTGACGCTGCTCTCCCTCCCTCCGGCTGAAATTATGAATGTAAGGCACATAGTAATCATAGATAACACGGCAGGGTCCGTTACAGTTTGTTTTCATCTGATTTGAAATAAACAAAGTCTTGGTTTTCAGAATATTAAACTTGTTTCGGCAAATTCAGATGATAAATACAACTTTGAAGCTTGTGACGGCATATTTACAAGCGGAGAACGAAGTAACTTAACGTCACAGCAGGCGGTGTTTCCCCGGCACACACACACACACACACACACACACACACACACACACACACACACACACACACACACACACACACACACACACACACACACACACACACACACACACACACACACACACACACACACACACTTCCCCCAGACCAGTAATCCAAACGAAAATATTTTCCCTCCGTAGTCATTATATAATGTGACATATTTTGCTTAATAGTTGGAGTACAAAAACAATCATGATATCATTAGAAAGCTCGGAATCTCCTCTTTCCAGCAGTGTATACAAATCAAAATGTGTCTTCAGGTCAATGCGACTGATTTCGATAGAGCAGGTCACAAATGACAATATTATGGACCATAGATCTCAAAATGGACATTGCGACAATATTGTAGGGTTGACTTTTAGAGCTTCCATAAAATATTTACACAAGGACACGAATGAGAAAAGTGGGTAAAGACAATAAGAACAAAACAATTTAATGACATCCCTTCAATGTCATGCAGCCTTTAAAACCAGGAGACAGGAGACACTTGTGCAATATTTGCAGTATTACTTTATCCCAAATCAAAGATGATATCCAGCCTTATATAAAGATATCGATATAATATCAATATATACAGATTTATATTAGCAGTGATTTCATGTAAGCTCTTAGCTGGAAGCTGCTTTTAGGTCTTTAATGTAAGACAACTGAACCCCATGTTCATGCAATGGGCAAAATAATACAATTGTGTAGCAACAATGCTTTCATATGCAATGATATGTCGATTAGTTGATTGACCTGTGGATCCAGTCTATGTTGTTCAAGCTTCTTAAAATGTGAACGTTTCCTGCTTTTCTTCAACATAAAGTAAAGTGAATATATTTGGGTTTTTGCACATTGGTTATCGAAATACATCCTTTTGGGATTTAGAAACGGGAATGTTTCACCATTTCTGACATTTAAAAAAACGAAACAATTAGAATAGATAAGCAGGAATAGGCCTTGACGATGATTAAAAAACATCTGCTTCTGCCCATCTAATTTTCAGCCCGCAATATTTAAACTGTTTTGTCAGCCTACAATATGTGATTACTGAATCCTCTACTTGGTGGACCTGCATGATGGTGAAGTTATCAGGTCAACTACAATACATTTCTCCCAATAATACATCACATCACAGAGAAGCCCTTTGCCCTGTTTCCAGAAAGATTCACACAATAACTGCTGACCTACATGAAAGCAATCAAACTGGGTTTTGATGGGATTCAAAGATCAGTTATGCAAGATGACGTGAAGCATCTTTCTTGGGTCTGAATACAGCTGCCAGTAAAATCTCTTTAAATTAGTTTATTGTCACACAACATGTCAATGTCACGATTCAGGCAGTGTGTTGAAAAACTGCTGACACTGAACAAAAGGTGAACTTAACAAACAACTTGGCCTGAAGACAGAGCAAAGGTCCAGCTGGTTCCAGAAAAAAACTGCTGCACACCGCGATACTTTTAAAAACAACACTTTACTGACAGGCTGTCGACACAAGTTAGATCGTAGGAGAACAGAATATCTGCTGACGGTGTGTGTGTGTGTGTGTGTGTGTGTGTGTGTGTGTGTGTGTGTGTGTGTGTGTGTGTGTGTGTGTGTGTGTGTGTGTGTGTGTGTGTGTGTGTGTGTGTGTGTGTGTGTAGACTGACCTCCAGCTCTGTCTCACATCTGTTGATGTCGTCAGTGGACTGGTTGAGTTTCTCCAGCTCCCCCTGAGAGAAATGGGGTGAAAGATAATATCTATATGTCATATAGTATTGGAGGGGGAACGTCAGCAACATCTGGAAAACATTAAGTGGAACACAGTGGAATCTGGACAGATTAATATAGAACAAAGGTCACTATCCAAATCATACATTACGTTTTTAGAGAACAAAACAAGTACAGCTGTGGATAAACATAACATTTAAAAACAAACTATTAATTGTAACCTTGCACTGGTCTGACATCGTCTCCCTGGTACAGATTGTGATGCATGAACGTGTCTGCAGATTCCAGTGCTCTCTTTTTCTCCAACTTTAAAATATGTGCATTTCACTGCAAGATTGTCATGTGGCAAGAAATCCTGAGTATTCATGACATGCAGAAACCGGACATTGTTTGGTGACATTAAAGTGTATTCAATGTGGATCGGTCACATCTTATATAATATATAAAAAAAACAATCCAGCAGATGGGATTGGTGCTTCCCACATGTTTCTCTAAAATGGATCAGTTTGGAAGACAACTGAGGAATAGTCTATTCAATGTGTTGACCGTTTGCAGATAACAGAAGGAATTATGATTCATATTTATAAAGATAATCTGCAGAATTATCAAATGTGATGAAATCCTTATTTTGACAAACAACTGTTTCTCACGCTAAAACACTGAAAATGAGAATATGTATTTTTTTTTTCTCAAAACCTTAGATCACAAGGCATTCTAGTCTTGACGGCTTTTTACTTAATTTACCTCTTGATTATTTTGTGTACTTATGTAAGGGGCTGTCACTTTATTTTTGAAAAGCTCTGCATACGTAGCTTTAAAATATGCATTGACCTAATTTAAATTAAAAAATTGTTTACATATTTTAGTATTACAGTTGCCATGGAGCAGATTTAACACAATTGCAACTACAATAACCATAATCTTAAAGATCTTGTGCCAACTGTATAACTGTATATTTAGACATTAGATGTAAACTGAGGAGCAAAATGTTCTTTAATCAATGTAATAAAGCAACATGCTGAGTGTGCATGATGCCAGGACTGTGCTCTGCTGACATTCAGGGCTGGACCACAATGAACACAGAAAACACAATAACAACTACTACCGAGTAAAATCTGCATTACCTGGATTCTGGGGTCCACTGCTTCTTCCTCATATTCAGCCTCGTCCTCCGCCCGGAGCTCGTTCTCTAAATGCTCCATGCTGCAGGTGAAGGGCAGATGAAACCAGCCGAACAAAGGGACGTTTCCTCGGGACTCTCAGAGACCTGAGCCACAGTCAGAGACGCGTCGGAATCCCGAGCCGTGCTTTAAATCCGCAGGTTATTTGAAATGTATTTTAAGGTGTTTTTTGGAAGAGGAACATCTCGGTTTGTATCCAGAGGCAAGAGGCCGAGCAGCAGTGTGTATCCCCGCTCAGCTCTTCCTCCACACTGACAGAGCTCAAATGTCCGAGGCTGTGTTTCAGACCGGGAACGCCCCTTCTGAGTCTGCAGAGTGTATGAGGAGTGTTTAGTGCCCTGTGGTGGTGAAGGCGATTAGGAAAATCATGAAAGGTCTCCTATTATACTGTTTTTCATCAATATATTACAGGTATCAGATATATATATATATTTCTCTAAAATCAAGGCTTCGATGTCACCAGCTGACATGTTGGTGAAATTCTTCGTCGAAGCGTTGTTGGACTGGGTAGAACATTCAGCTAGAAAGAGAAACACATAAGAAGTGTTCGCCCTCTGATGTTATCAGTGGACAAAATGTTAAAGATCCCCTATTATACTGTTTGTCATCAATATATTATAGTTCTCTCAGTGATATAAAAAACATGTATCTGAATTGTTATATAATAATTCCTGCATATTAGCACTACTCTATTTCTTCTTGCGCTACAGTATTTTATTTCTGTTTATATACTAGGTATAACATTTACCTAGGGGGATTAAGTATTATCATTGCCAACATACTGTA
>NW_011333814.1:0-18149 GCF_000735185.1 Notothenia coriiceps
CACACACACACACACACACACACACACACACACACACACACACACACACACACACACAGGCACACATACACACACACACACACACACACACACACACACACACACACACAAACACAAAAGCCTAATGGATGCATCCCAGAACAAACAACAGAGGACAAATATGAAGCTATTTCCATTCACGCACATCAAACACACCCTTTCCACCCTTTGCTTCTCTATGACATAGTCATCATAACTCATGACTTTAATGTTAGATCAAACATACCAGGCACACCTTCAATTCCATGCCTGATGCTTCACATTTTAAAACAATTAAATGAATAGGCCACATTGCAATTACTGTTGTCACTTTAATTAGAGAACTGTTGATTTGGAAGTTTGGAAGTTAATAAACCTGCCATACTCTTCTGTTAATGCTCTTGTTTTTTTTTTAAGTAAGTTAACATATCCTATTTCTGACAGCTGTTATTCACCGTGTGGTTTAAAGCAGCAACCAGGGGACAGTGATGTGCCCTTTTGGTAGTTAGAGCTTAAATCTAGACCAAATATCTCACCAAGTGTACCAAGAACACATACCAGCATACAAATACTGCCACGTTAAACAGCCTGAACAAATGCTGAGCACTCTGAGTTTCTATGAGGCTATCTGACAGGGAACGCCCCTGTGTCAATACTGGATGTAGTTTCTTTGCCAAATACAACGAACACTTACAAATACACATGACATATACTTGCTTTAGTTGTATTGTACCTCGGAGGCAAACATGCAGACAATACAATTGTACTATAACCTAAATAGTCAATTAAACAACAATTATATTTTACATGTTTCATCTACAATCTTCTGCTTATCTGCTGCCATATTGTAACATTTTTAAAAGTGTGAGATTTATATAAAGATATTTGTCACCTTCTTTAACTCTTGCTTGTGTAAAGCCACCTAAGTTATGTTGAGAATAATGAAATACAACTTTTACTGACTCAATATATTTATAATAATGTATAATAGTACTCATGTCTTTATCTTTGATGTAATTGTCTTTTAATATTTTCATTTTATTCTCTTCCTATTTATATGTATGACTTATTGCTGTGCTATGCTGCAATTGTTTACCCCCTTTTATGTATATAATTATTTCTGTCTATTGAATAATAACAGGCTATATAAATATGTATCACGCCTTCCTCAGTCTTTTTTTAACCTGTGTTTGTGTTTACACCAACAACAGGTGGAGGCGTGGATGGTTAAAGCACTCACCATATCCAAAGGTTTTAACACGTGGTGAACGAGCTCTTCTGATGAAGGGTTGGAGATTGTTGATTTCAGACGAGCCTTCAAAGATATAAATAGAGTCATTTACTACGTGTCACAGCAAGATAAGATATAGGGAAACGTGTCATGGTTCGTATACACACCAACAGGCTGAAGCAATATTTGAATTTCTGGAAGACATCGACAAATTCCTCCTCTGCTGGAGGGCGGGCTTTTGCAGTGAGTAAGTCTTCTGTTATTCAGAGAAAAACACAAGAAAATCAGGCATCAGGATCCATAGCAGTGTGATTTCAACTTGAGTATCGTGTGCAAAAGAGTCCATGCATCTCTGTTTACCTTCAGCACTTTGCTTTTTACTTTTCTTCTTCTTCTTCTTCTTCTGGTTGAGCACCGTGGCAGCGTCCGCATTCTGCTGCAGTTTGCCCATGAAGTTCTCAATGTCATCGAAGCAGTGATTGAGGATCCCCTGAGGAATGAAATAAGCAGTTTATAACTCTGTCCAGATGTGAATGACAGCAAAAGGTGACATTAAAGACCCTGAATGTCACGTACCACTTCTCTCTCTGCTCGCAGGAAGGAAATGTCTTGCCCGCCGTTTATGCCGTTCGCTGTTTGGGAAGAGAAGATAGGATTCAGTTCATCCATTTCTCCACTCAGCTTTGGTTTCTCCTGCATTAGGAATCCCTTCCCCCTTTACCCTTGAAACCCACCTCCCCCTTAGACACACACAAACACACAAAGCAATCTCTGTGCTCCTAAATACCTCTCGCTTCTCTCTTTCCCTTCTCATCTTATCAAATCCCTCCAAATACTTCTACAATCAAACACAAGCATTCATGTGAACATTTTTTGTTTCCCTTACCTCTGGGTCCAGGGTAAGGTGGAGGGTTGGCTGGAGGGGCGTTTGGAGCATGTGGGATGGGGTGGCTTGGGATTTCATACGGGTCGATCATACCCCCCCCACTCTGAGGAAGCCTAGAGGACGAGAGGAGAGCTTTAACAACAGTTCAGGTGATGTTGACAGCCGTCGTTTTGATGGGCGCTTTTTTAATCCACACGACAAAAGGGAAACACCCATAAAGTAGTCACACACATTTTGGATCGCAGACAGGCTCATCCTGATTTTGAATGCAAACTAACGCTACAACAGGATGACATATTTGTCTAGTGAGCCAGATTACACTCTCCTCTATCAACAGATAAAACGAGATGCGTGTGAAATTCAACCCCGCAGCCCCTATTCCACTCTGAACGTACTGTAAACACTCTCACTGAGCTTTCTCACGACTTCACTGTGCTTCTATCTAAACTCTCAAACAAATAAGCAAGCAATAAACCAGTTTAAATGGAAAGGTGGACACACTTTTTGCATGTTTGCCTTCTATACAAACACCTGCGAGTGTTGAATCAAACTTTACAAAGACCTGTAAGAGTGTTGAATCAAACTTACTTAAGAATCAGCATCTAAAACAGCCACCAATTGGTCTTACCACATTATGATGTCCTTTAAACGTCCTTAAATACAAATAGTGGTTTAAAAATCAGGTAATCCGTTCAGGTTACAGCCACAGACTGCACAGCGCTGCCGCCATTCTCCCTCCTCTGCTCTCTGTGCTTTCTGTCACATTGGACTTGTTTTCTTTGTCACACCTTCCTAAGTTATGCCAAAACCGGTAAAACAGGTTATTCTCTCGCTCAGCTGTTTACCCCGTCCTCTCTCTCCCACTCATTCACGGACAGGTGGATGCTTTGAATCAGTGGGAAATGTTATATAATAGCAGCAGAAAAACCGGAGAACCACAAACAGTTTAATGGAGAGATCGGTCTGAGTGGTCATGTATTGTCAGTGTCTGTCTTTTGAACCTCCTCCGATACAATGTGAATGCAAACAAACACTCATAGACACACTTTCTTAAATTAAAAACACAATGAGACATGGAAATTAGCCGCTTTTAAGCTTGTATTTTAACAAGAACTGATATAAAAATGAATGGTTTCTCGTTTTAAAGTCTTCATTTTTACGTTTTTGACCATGACATTCACTGTACCTGAGAGCATCAGGTTTCTTACTCCTGCCGGTGGAAGGAGCAGAAACTGCGCGTGCGATGTCGTCACAGATTTGTTGTGCCTGTGAGAGAGAGAATTAGGAAGTGGCGTCACTCGTGAAACCTGAACTGTACACACAAATAAAAAAGTGACGCACAGATTGGAGGAAGCTCAGGCGTCATTACTCACCTTCACATCCTCGCAGTTGAAGAAGAGGATGTCGGGCTTCTTCTGATCTGCACTCTGGCAGACCAGCTGGAGGAGGGACGGGAAGTGTTTCTCTGTGTGTACGGCATCGCAGCGGAAGATGGATGCGAAAGGGTATTTCTCCAGCTCATCCTTCAAAAAAACATGAAGCCAAATGTCAGTATGCATGCACGCTTTTCACACCATCTTTCGTTTCTTGACCATCATGCATCTGTTCCCACCTGGTTCTGTATGTCTCGGAGTTGAACGGCCTTAACTCCAACATCCAGGAACATCTGTTGACTCCACAGCTTTTTGCTCTGAGCCAGGAAGGAGAGCCGGGCCTGGGCCTCCTCCACATTGATCACCTCACCATCTTTGAGAGAGAATGTCAGCAGGTGCTGCAAACAGGAAGATAAAGGAGGGTGAGGAAACTTGAAGAGGAAGGCATCTCTATTAATGTTATTATGAGACAATTAGACTTACGTTGACAAGATATCGTGAGATGTTTGTCATCCTTTGCCTGGTTTGAGAAAGCTATACGAGCTTTCTACGAATGGGGAAAGAGACAAGGGATTAGATAACATGTTAGGTTGAGATACAGTGACCTTTGTTCCACTGACATAGCATATAATGCAATGGTTAATTTTGAGAATGTTGGCTATGTTGCTTCCATAACATTTAGATTAAGACACCCAGAACTCACATTTAAGGAGTTTATTTGAATAATTTTGTCTATTTCTGTCTGTAGATTTCTCCTCAAATCACCAAAGGTTAGCATCAGATAATGCTTAATCTTCTTATCTGAACATAACATTTTAGAAAACATGTATTGCAAAAATAATATAGTTTTAAGGTATGTGATCCACTGGGAAAGTTTAATGGTGATATTCCACTTCAAACACCGGTAGTGTTCCACAAAATGTATTGAAACGTATCTTTAAATGCCGTTTTCTCAATGTTTTTTTCTGTAGAACTTCAATAACCAAAACATTCCCCGCCATTCCTTTCTACATTCTGAGGCTTTTGACATAGGAGGTTGTTCATAAATCATTCACAGCCTGATTTAAAGAACATTTCATTCCTGGAACCAAAGTCATGTCTTTAACTATTTTCTTATTTATGGAGTCATTACAAAGACACCCAAAGAATCCCTCTGAAAGAAATCCATTCACTCTAATGTGTTAACAAAATGAGACAAGAATGAACTTGAGCCTGGCTTCATCCAAGGTTCAGTATCTGTTCCGGCAATGCATGAGAATCAGCACATATTTCATAAGAAAAATGCCTCATTGGCATGCTTAAACAAAAAGAAAACTTGAAATAAAAAAGTTATTTTACTGTAAGTAACCACCTCGGGAAGTTTCATATATAACAGTTAAAATATTTACCCTAGGCTGTAGTTTCTCTTAAAGCTGTTTAATCTCAGCTGTTTGTCTCTAAACTAACACGTCTTAACCAGTACCTTCAAAAGCAACATCCTCTTACAATATGTGCCTTCCTCTGTTTGAGTCAGCCTCGCTTCAGAAACGTTGGATTATGAGCTGCCCAACCAGTCTGACAACAGTACAATGATCCTCGCTATTCAACCTCTCTGCTCCTCAGCGGGCCATTAATAGCCGACTGGAACCACTGGTATCAAGAGAGCAGACGTCCAGTATCACTTAAGACCGGTTTCATTGAAAAAATAAATACTCGACCAAAGATATTTTCCATTTCATCTGTGCATACAGCCAACACCAAAGTGGTGTGGTTTGGGTTTTATATAACAGGCCTTTTGTGGGATTTCAAAATAAAGTCTAACCACAATTATAATATGTCTACATTTGTCCTAAGTGAAAACACATTTTAAGACTTTGGCTGAGTTAATTCCACTGTAAATAAAAGAAATCAACCCAAACACAAAAAAACACAATATCAGCCACACAGTACTGTTATAATCTCCTGTATGTACACCCCAATGAACATATTAAACACATTCTGGGTGGAAACATATCAGGTTTCACTCGTCATTTTACAAAACAGTGAAACATGTGTTGTAAAAGGGACATGTCCCGTTATTGATTTCAGTAACTCCACCAAAGTTGATTAATATTCTAATAAATGAACCAAACAAATATCAAATTAGCATTAATTCAAGTATCTTGAACAGTTACTACTCATCATAATTCATAACTAGAGGCACCAGTTTCACAATGCCTTTCATTGCAGTTTCTAATGTATTGTTATTGTACACCATTATCAAAGTAGTCTTACATTTTAAGAGTTCCTAATACTTACAGATAGTAAAAATGGATGTTTGATGAACTTACCAAGGTTGATACTCTTCCAGTCGTTGTCCCTGATGTTAGCAGCCTGTAAGTGTGTTTATACTGAGAGTAAAACCTGTCCTGAGTCTCAGTGTAACTCACGCTCCTCTCTTTGGTATTGAAAGCTTTTACAGAGCAGAGGTGTGTCAGCGTCCCGCCCATGTGTACCACCCCACCTTAGAGATAAAAATATTGACTCACTCTCCTGTACACCTACATTAAAAAGTGAGCAAATCTCAATCTTTTTGTGATAATTGTGCAAGTACTTAGGTTGAAATGTCAAAACTGAGGTCATTTCCTCTGTATTTTCTCTTGAAATGTGGGATTTTTTGTAAATTTGGTTCATTTATACCACTTTTAAGAACAAAAAATTAACCAACATTCATTATTCACTCAGCAGAATATGATTCCAGCGGTGAGAAAAAGGTTGTAAAGCACATTTAAACCTTAATATGAAGAAATAAAACGTCCTTACTTCAGATAAAGAGTCATTGTAAAGTTGCCTTTTGTTTGCACACATATTTCAGCAAGTTACTGTTAGTAGCAACTTTAAAATCACCTTAGAAATAAACTAAACCACTTTAAACACATGCCTTAGTGTGGGGAGTGTGGTGGAGGCATGATGTATACATGTTGGAAATGTGGGGTGTCATATTTCATAACAGGACAAGTGTCCATGGTATCCGCCAACAGAGGAGGAAAGGCGGAGTCAGGTGGAAGCCAGCGAGGTTACCACTTGACTTTGGGACATTTTGGAAAACTTTTCAAGGATCTCTATTATTTAAAACCACTCGGTATGTACCACCTTTTCATAAATACATGTCGTTTTTCCAAAATGCAGAGATGATATTGTAGTGAAACAAGTTGGTAGTGGTATAACACACTCTCGAATAGAGAGTGTGTTTAATGTGCATCCCGAACAAGCGTAGTCTACGTGGCATGCAGCGCGCGCGCGCGTGTGTGTGTATGTGTGTGTGTCAGGTCAGTGTGACTGTGATGAATCCTTTGTTATAGAAACCTTTGATGGAAAATAAGTACTGAATGTTGCAAACACGTGTAATAAAAGCTATTACTTCCACGTTCCACCTTTGGAGCAGAACTCCCCTCTCAACCACAGGAGCTATTGCATCAGCCTGGATGTACTTTTATTTTTAATGAATGGATATATCTAACAGTAGGCTGAATCAAAAATAATCATTTGCCAGGTGTTATGTTTGACAACTGATAAAACGTGGATCAAAGGAGATCAAATGATTCGACTTTATACTGAAAACCTTACTATTTAAATTGATGTCATGTCAATTAAAGACTTTACGAAACCATATAGGAAGTGTGGGGTCCCATTTATGCTATTAAACTGCATGTTAAACACGTTTAACCCTAAACTGGATGCATACAGTCACACATGTTGGAAAATAACTTTAAAGGATCAGTGTTTGGGCTGATGCTGCGTTCAGGGACCCTCTTGTAACTGTGGGAACCACTGAAATGTAATTGAAAATAACCGAAAAATAACCAAGTACTTAGGAAAGCTATATCTACATAAATTACTTGAACTTAACTTTTTTTTCTACTGCGAATTAATATTATATTGAAGTGATATTGATTCATCATTTATCATCTTGGTTGAAAATGTTTCAACAAATTAGATAATTGATGAATATCTCAAGTAATGGTCAAGTAAACTGGTTCCAGTTTATTAAATATGATTATTTGAGTTATTATTTAAAATCTTGTGAATTGAGAATTTGGATGGTTAATTGAACAAACAAGCAATTAAACATTGGGCAATAAAAACTGATAGAAATTCAACACATTAATAGATAATGGAGTAATACAACTATTTATCGCAACATATTTGGTTTGTTTGATTATTTCTTGAGAAAATTGCACATGTCATGCATCTTGGGACAAATACAGACAAAACAATCAAACATGCCAATTGCCAGGGGTTCAACCGCACAATGTCAGCGGTGAAGAACCCACATTATCAATACCAAAAAGAAATTATAATAAATATATATAAATATTTAAGATGCAACAATGTATGTCTTAGCTACTTTATTATTAGATTTATGATTTAATAAAAAAAGCCTGGGAATTGTCGTCCTTGATATCAAATGAATGCCCCAGGTTACTTGTGTCCGCGCTAACTACGGTTTACATACTTCCTGCAGTCCATGAACGCAGCCTTTAGTAATATTTGGTCATGCGCAGAACAACCCCACGCCACGGTTGTAACCACAACCGTGAAAGGAAGCTGAGGACACGCGGGCGCGGTAAGAGAATTTGCACATTTAGCGCTCAAACGTGTTTTTATATATCTTTCGTCTCAGTCAAACATAGAATACAAATGTCTGATATTTTGCATTTCATTTGACAAATGGAAACGAAGGATAACTCGCAGCGAACACAGTGACAGATCAGACCAGCCACATGGGTTCATTTCCTCCTTTAATACAACAGAAGAGTAACATTGTATCGCTTATAATCTCTCTTTTCTGGCAACTCGGGTTTTTATTCCACCTCCTCTTTAACGATATTTGCTGGTGACAGCTCAGTGTGTCTGTCAGAAGTGTGTGTGCGGTTTACATTTGTTTTATTGTATATTTTCAAAGACAGTGTCAATTTTAATGTATGGATGCACATGGTCTTGTATCAGGATTCCCTCAATAACATAGATATACTTTCAATATGATCATTTTTACCCTGTTCTAAATGTTTTCCCTAAAAGGGTCTCACTTGTTTTTGTTTTGACTTGTGTGTGTTTTCTCTGCGTGAGTCCAGACAAAGACACATAGTCGGGGATGTAACGTTACTTTACCTGAATGAACCTTGCATTAAGGTCCTATATATATATATAGGACCTTAATGCAAGGTTCACCATATATATATGGTGGACAAAATATCAGTGGTGAAATGTAACTAAGTACATTTACTGGAAAACCATACTCAGAGGTGGGAAGTAACTAAGTAGATTTACTCGAGTACAGTACTCTACTACTTCAAAACAAAGTGTTTTACAAAATATACAAAACTGACTTCAAACTACAACATTTAAATGAATTTACAAGTATTTATTAATGAAAAGTATGATAATATAATGCATTTTTATGTTACAATATTTATTATATATTATTGCACTTGTTTTTACTTTTACATTTCTCCTACTGTGTTCATGTATGCGCCATTTTACCCCAAATGCCTTGTATTGGAGAAATATAGTTGGCAATAGACCAAATATTGATATCATTGCTTGCTGGAGTCAGAAAAGTACTATTTGTAGTACACCACAAGTAAAGGCCACAGATGTCTGGATTATCCCTAAAAAAACTCCTTCGCTGCAGAAAAATCCCCATAAATCTAAGGTTGACTGTCGAGGAAGATCAGCCACAGTCTCAGCGCAGTGGTTCACATTTTGACCAGTTATTTTTTCTTCTGTCCCCTCTCAGATGGAGAAGCAGCCCCTGCCCACAGACGATGACCACACAGGAGCCCCAGACTCGGGGACAACTGGGTTCGCTGGAGACGAGATGCAGGAGGTCCCGTCTGAGCCTGCAGCGCGAGCAGGGTGGAACAGCAAGGTCGAGTACTTTCTGGCTCAAGTGGGGTTCAGCGTTGGGCTCGGCAACGTCTGGAGGTTTCCATATCTGTGCCATCAAAATGGAGGAGGTGAGTCTTTATTATTGTCCTCCGTTTCAAATGACGCAACAGGATTGTTTCCTGTGGGCCCCATGAGACCAAACTCAAGTGTTGTGAGTCGTGGATTTAAAGGGTCAGTCAGGGTCACATTCCCAGGGTGAACATGTGATTAAAAAAGAGTGTACGGGAGTGTATTTCATTTTCTATTACGACATCTGGATTATATCCGTTTCAGGGGAACCAGTGTAGAATCTTCATTGAACACTAGGATACAGTCCTAGACAATTTAATACTTTCTTGTTTTAGTTTAAACGTTAATCTTTGGCGGCTTCTGTTGAGGCTTTGGCTCAACAGAAAGCCTTTTTTTTGGCTTTTTGTCGCTGCTTTTAATTGAACTATTCATATCTTAGACTGCACTGTAACTTTTATCCACGTATTTTTTCTTTTAATGTTCATTTTATTAACTTTTCTTTTTAATGACTGATTTTAAATGCCATTTTCTTCATGTCTTTCATTTTTTGTAAAGCACTTTGAATTGCCTTGTGTTGAAAAGTGCTATATAAATAAACTTGACTTGCCTTGCCTTAACCCAGTGTTGCCCCCCCCCCTTGTCCTCAGGGTCTTTCCTCCTCCTCTATGTGCTGCTCATGCTCATCATGGGGATCCCCCTGTTCTTCCTGGAGCTGGCGGCCGGGCAGGCCATCCGACAGGGCAGCATCGGGGTGTGGAAGTTCATCTCCCCCCGGCTGGCAGGGATCGGATACTCCAGCTGTGTGGTGAGAAACTGACACTGTTAAATGGGGTGGGACAATATGGCGATACTTTATTGCCAATCTTTCAGTTTGTGTGTACAGACAGAGAGATCGAAATACCGTTTCCCACAATCCCGAATACAAACATACAAATATATATAAAACTATGTATATCCTAGATATATACACAATCAACAGACTGTTTTATACATATGCACACACTAAGACATAAATAAAAGCACAACAATCAATATATACAAAATATATCGTGCAATGGTAAAAATATGTCCCACAGTAGGGATTTTGCGATACCATTTTTACTGCTCTAGCTGTTCTAGATTTCCCCGATCCAGCATATCCAGCTGCCTCGCAAGGTAACCTTATATGGCAAAAAACATAAAGAAGGAGTGATACATTATGAAATGAGGATGAGAAACTCTGGGTATACGATCACCAGCCATTTGCACAGTATTTTGTGAGCATTTTTAAATGAAAGATCAGAAAATTCTGAATTTTTTTTTTCTTTGGTTTACTCCAAAGCACCAATTTTTCTAATGCTTTATATTCCACTATATAAAATAATTCTACTTTTACCATTGTCATTGTTGAGTAAAATGTTGAATGTATTCCGGGTTTTGTGCATTTCTAATCAGTAATTTCTAATAGTAGCGTAGTGCTATATCTAAAAGGCAAGGAAGTATTGGTGTATCCATCCAAATAAAGAAGGAGAAGTAGCTGCAAGGAAGCATGCTGCTCCTTTCTTTGAGTAATCATCAATGTGTGTATTACTGTTTGGCTAAAACCACAACCATTAACGTCGTTTTTCTCACCTTCTTTTTACATTTGGTTATTGGTATTTGCACAGTTACCTCTTTTTAAATATGTCTTCAGGTGTGTTCCAAATCATCGTATAATCTTCTCATAACCTGATGATCTTGTGCTCACATGTCCCCAGGTGTGTTTCTTCGTGGCTCTCTACTACAATGTGATCCTTGCATGGAGAGAGCCACGAAGAAACACACCTGGGGACATGTGAGCACAAGATCATCAGGTTATGAGAAGATTATACGATGATTTNTCCTTCAACCAAGGTATTCTACATCCTTGATCGAATGCCCTGGCCGTTTCACTGAATGAGAGCGTACCTTTGGACTGACAGTTTGATCAACCAATCATATATTGATTTGTAGCCAATGGGCGTATTCTTTCAAAGTTTCCCTCGGTTCCAGGGTACTCTAGAAGGCCCGCTAGTTAACTGACGTTTACAGATACACTTAAACACACACACTGAAGTCTACACAGTCAGAGAGAGCGGCAGGTCACAGGTCAATAAGAACATCTTCCCTTACCTCGGTCTTGATGAGCTTCACCTTTAACAAACTGATAATGAGGCATTGGGGCAAGAGGGCAACAACATTATGCAAGGCTGGATTTGGGTGGAAGGATTGCATTATCCTGTTTATTCTTTTTTAATAAATTGCCAGCTTCTCTGAGCTTTCAAGTACAAACTGTAACCACCAATTGTTTCCGTAGTGAAGCCCTTTAAGGATAACTTGTGTTTTCAAAAGGTTAATATATGTACATGCTTAGAAAGCCTGAAAAGTAAATAAAGAAAACATTACAATCTGAGGGATCTGCTTACATGTTTGCCTCTCAACGACTGTTTAGCTAAACTTTGGAGCTGTCATACATATTTCTGCCCCTTAAAAAAAACTCAACATAAGCTATAATCACCAGCCAGCTGTATATACCGCAAAATATTTGGGGAAAGATGTATCAGCAGACAAAAAAACATAGCATACCTAAGAAGGTGGAAAAGCAACTTCTCTGTAGTCTTTTCAACTACTTTAAAAAGCACTGATATGAGTTCATTTGGATTTACAAACCCAGTTTTAAAGAGAAAATAGAAAACCATCTAACAAGTCTGATACCTTGTTGGAGCAATGTTAAAATGTGCAGGCTTAAGCAAAATTCATAATTCAATATACTGTTGTGATGAAACAAAGTTTTTAATAAAAGCAAAAATATATTACATTTTCTCAGAAGAATCCATTTTATACAGACTAACAGACAAACAATTACAAAGACAGTCAGCCAAAGGAAATGTGTTTAACAACATATATTTGATTCAATACCTTGACCGTTGTCCGGTCAGCCTAATCTAGTCTGAAGGCACATAAATATACAGCATACATTCAATTCACTCTGATAGAAACCCAATACAAATGTAAAACAATCTTCTTTAAAAATTCTGAAAAATGGCTTCTAAAAGACAATGATGACCGAGCAAGTCTAAACAATATATATTAAAAGAAAAAAAAAATGAATTAGATAACATAGTGCATTTAACTCTGAAGTAAAGGAGGACTGTATCTGGTCAGTGGCTTCATATAACCTTAAACAAACATGCAACTAGTTCCTCCTAAACCAGACCTTAAGAAAACAAATCTATCATGCTAATTTCTAATTTACAAATAAGACACGACAGAAAGTCCCAGACTTGTTCTGACATTTGTTCTTAAGCAGTTTCTACATGATGTACTATACTATATACATATGTACATTACAAATGGGGTTACCTTGATCTTTGCGGCATACTGTGTTTGACAAATCAGTCGATGATTGTTGAAATAAATATGTTTTGATGTGTAGTTACTAGCAGTAACACTCTGTAGGCCTTTTGCAATGATCACAGCTGACTGTGATCATGTTCCATTATTGTTAGATTTCAGGGAATTGAATGCTGATTAGGGCTGCTCAATTAAATCGTATTTTAAATCGCAATTACGATTATGGCTTGCAACGATTACGAAAACAACTTAATCGAAATAAAACGATTATTTCTTTATTATTCTATTTATATATTCTTTTTGTATTGGTTTTTCAGTTGAATTAGACTTAAAGTTCAGGGTAATCAACTGTTAAAAACATACTGTTCAAAAAAAATGTCTCCAATAAATTGATGTTTTCAAAGTAAACGGATAATCGTTTTTAATAATCGTGATATCAATTATTGACCCAAATAATCGAGATTATGATTTTTGCCATAATCGAGCAGCCCTAACGCTGATATTACAATAAGTTACATTGGGTGTCTTTCCATCGACTGTGTTGAGGCAAATTAATGGTCTACCTAAGGAAAAGGCTCAAATCTCAGGAACAAAACCCGGACACAAAGCGGTTGGACCTTCACTTCTTCCATTTTCATCAGACAGTACTTGTCATTTGCCTACAAAGCAAATAGTAACAGATAAACGCTAGAGTCTTTTCTGGGGTAGTGTTTAAAAGCTCGACGGAAAGTTATGCTGTTGTCACCTGATATCTACTTTCTTTAACTAGATAATTCACATAAAAAGCTTTAATGACACCACGAAATAGGTCTGTGTGTTGTGAGAGTGGTAAAGCAATGGGAAAGGGAAGTGGATGCACTAAGATAAGCTGCTGTTGGCGGTTGTAGCAGAGAGAAAATCAGCCCCAACCAAGATAGCTACACACATTAGCTGTCCTTTAACATGATTCCTATACATACCAACGCAACAGTTTACGGACAAGCTATTCAAGTGAATCTGTGCAGCAGAGCAAGACATGAAAACATTTTTCAGAAAACTGTTCGGAAATTAATTAACTAGATTTTAGCCATTGATCACATTCATTTGATAAGTAGCCTTTGAAAAAAACAACATGAATAAAGGTCTAGTTCCAAAGCCAAAGACAACGGCACAGCTGTGTGGTGAAAAGTAAACAAAAAAGGTTGTTCATCGCAATCATTTGTATGAAAAGGAATTACTGAAATACTAATTGCCCTGATGCTGGACCCAAGAGCTGAATTTAATGTCATTATAGCTGGATTGACCCTTTCCTCATGTAACAGCCTCAGAAACATTTTACAACTATAGCTGCTTGGCTTTGACGAGAATATACAACAGCAACAGGAGCTTCATCACCGTGCTGCCATTTACAGGTTTAAATTAAGGCTCAACCTTTTTGTTGTAACTCCACTAACTTACAATCTTAGCTAACACTTTTAGAGAAACATACACAATCACTGTGCCGTATAAGTTCATTATAAAAAGGTTAAAAAACAACCAATACACAAGAGCCTTAAACACACTCTTGAACAGTTTGATGATCATCTGTCCTCAAAGAAACGAGGAGTGAAAGTTGTTTGATTTTCTTGAAATTAGATGAGTTTCACACAAAAGCGCGTTTAAAAAAGGTGAACAATGTAGGATATTTTAGGTACATTTACAACTTTACCATTGGTAAGTAACTAAGGAATGCATGAACATGGCGTGCTGCCTGTGGCTAATCCTGGATAAAATAGGAGACTTTGTTTACGCAACTCTGTAACAATGAGTCTTTGGAAGTCCGACCTGGTTTTTTTACACAGCAATAAGTTATTTGTTCCACATTTTTCATAAAAAAACACTTTAAAATGTCTACTTTTTGGAGCAGTAGCATTTAGTCCTCTTGATACTTTGACTTAATCTAGGTTTTAAAAGTTTGAAATATTAAATTTAGGAACATTTTGTCTCAGTTTGCGATTGCTTTCTGGGCCACCGCTGACCTAAAAGCTGAGATAATGCAACTATCCCTCAAGATTGCCCAGTGACAACTCACTGCTTTTCATTTCCCAGTGTGTAACGTCACGTCCAGTGTTCAGGAAGCAGGAGTCCCGTTACTTCGGTCCAGGTCTGACATGTCAGTCATTGGAGTTTCACATTTATCGCTGGTGCTAACGATGCTGTACTGACCGGCCTCTGAATCTCTGGCTCTTTGTCTTGTCCGGTCCATCAGGACAGCGTGAATCAAAGCTATCGGGATGGGCATCACAGCAAATATGATCAGNTACCGTAAAGCTCTGGATATCACCGACTCCATCGATGAGACGGGCTCTTTCAACCCGTACATCGTGGGCTGTCTGCTGGCCGCCTGGACCCTCGTGTGCCTGGGAATGTTCAAGGGCATCAAGACCTCTGTCAAGGTAACCCTGTTGTGACTCCTTAGTGTTGATTTGACTGTCATTGAAGCTGTGATGTCAAAAAGGTTTGTTGAACAGCTCCCAGGTGATTCAGTAGAGATGTGATTATCAGTGTTTAGTGAGTCCGTGTTGTTTTCTAGACATATACATTATAATTGACAGAAATATAAAGTACTATTAAGGCACTGTGATATGGTAGGTCTTGTTTATAGTTAACAAATATGTGAATGTAATACTGTATCAGGTGTATAAATGATTACCTGCATGTATGTAATGGTAAAGCTAATATCTTTACCATATCTGGTATCTTAATATCTGAGTGGAATTCCAATACGGCTCTAGTTAACATCACTAGAGAAAAGCAGCAATAGCAGCCAACGTTCAGCATTCAACAGGGAATTTATTATATACAGTTTATAAAAGCTCACGTAATGTAGCTTTGTCTGCTGGAGCACAGTTTACCAATAGGACTGTGAGCTTCCAGCTCACGAGAGGAATAAAATATGACGGATGGGAAGAATGGTTTGAAAAACAAGCAGAGTTTATTTCAGGCTGCGGGTGTAAACACAAAAAAGGGTCTCCCATGAACCCTGGTCTGCTCCTCTATGTCCCGAGGTGGCTGGGCGAGTCACGGTCCTCCTTCCAGGACCCAGTCTACTGCAGGAGACCAGAACCAGGTTACCACATGCTTTTATTGAGTGACTGATTACCTGATTCTGATAAGCTGCCTGGTCTCCGGCCGAGCCACTCCCATCACTTCAGCAGCCGGCGCCCTAACCACACCACGCTGCCACAAGGACATTTTTATAAAAAGGATGGGGAAATAGTTATTTTTCTGTGTGCCTTAACCAAAAAACGAATGTTTACTGGTAGCTCGACGTATTCACTTGTTAATGTTTCTTACTCTCTTAGGTGATGTATTTCTCCTCCATCTTCCCCTACGTGGTGCTGTTCTGCTTCCTGGTTCGAGGCCTCATGCTGGACGGGGCTTTAGAGGGAATCGTCTTCATGTTCTACCCAAAGGTATCTGCAGACAAAAGGCCTGGTTGATTATAGAAAAGAGAGGCTTATATGCACATTTCTGTAGCACACCTACTGTTGTTTTTATTCATCTATAGCTGGAGATCTGGGCCGACGTGCAGGTGTGGCGACAGGCAGTCACTCAGGTCTTCATTACATTTGGTGTCGGCCTTGGGTCGAACATCGCTTACTCCTCCTATAATCCCAAGAACAACAACTGCCAACTGCCACTGTCTCCACGATCAACTTCCTCACCTCTGTGCTGGCCACTCTGGTGGTGTTCGCTGTGCTCGGCTTCCGCGCCAAAAACAAGGCCGTGGCATGTGTGGTCAGGTATGTCGGATGAGAAGAAAAACACTGAGTTACGCATCAAAAACGACGTAAAGACTTGGTGAACGAAGCAAACTTGCCTATCTAACACTTCTCCCTGCTGAATCTACAGCGGGGGAAGGCCGCACGCACATATAAACACACTCCTATGCTAATATCTTGGCAATTTTCATTTCTTTCAGGCTAGTGTGGCCTGAAAATGTTAACATATTACCCAACCGTAGAACAGAATCATTGACTTTATGCAGGTACCATAGTTTAAATATCTATGCATGTTGAATGAACTGTGTGTTTAAAGTTGTGTGTTTGTCTTTTCCTTCCCTTAGTAATATCAAGCAGTTATCAGAGGAGTTATCGGAGCAGTTTCGCAGCGGTCCTGTGGATATAAACTTGATGCCACGCTTCAACTATTCTGATCCCAGTGCTGTGGCTCTAGAGGACTACAGGGCCTGGTTCAAACTGCATGGAAAACAGTTCCCAGGCAATCTAACAGACTGTGACCTGGAAAAAGAGATGCAGCAGGTACATATGAATAGTCAAATTGTGGTTTTCTTTGTATTGTGTGGGTGGTACATTAAACGTGGCACTCTTGTTTGTGTTCAGGGTGTGGAGGGAACAGGCCTGGCTTTCATCGCCTTCACAGAGGCCATCTCTCTCCTGCCTGGCAGCCCCTTCTGGTCAGCGCTCTTCTTCCTCATGCTGCTCAACTTAGGACTCGGCAGCATGTTTGGCATAATGGAGGGAATCGTCGCCCCGCTCACTGACCACTTTGGCTCAGAACAAGATCAAGTTCAGAGGTAACAAAACACCTCATTGTGTCCTAAGAGAATCCCAATCAATGCAACTCCACTTTTCAAATAGTTATTGCTCAGCCTGGAGTCCAACTGGCATCTAAACAACTAAGAGTCATGATTGAATTGAATGGAGATTGGACAACCTTTTGCACTTTAGTACACAAAGAACCAGAATGTTTCCTATTAAGTGCTTTTGGACAATAACATGTGACCTTATTACCCTGAAAGTCACAGCCAGTAGATCAGTGTCTTGTCTTTGATCACTGACTAATCAGGATTTCAGAACCTAAAGCAGAGATGGGGGGAAATTAGTAAAGGTACCCTCTGAGGTGATTCAGGAATTAGCCGTGAATGTTTCCATTCTGCTAGTTTGCAGTTGACTGAAACTAAGCCTTCTTTTTGTTGTTGTTTTTAGTTTTCATTTGCATCATCGGCTTTGTAATCGGCCTCCTCTTCACCCAGCGCTGTGGAAACTACTTTGTGATGATGTTCGATGATTACTCTGCCTCTCTGCCACTCATCATTGTTGTGGTTTTTGAGACCTTCAGTGTGTCTTGGCTGTATGGAGCTGATAGGTGAGGTCTAATTTCAGCCTGTGCGTAACTGCTTCAACTTTGGACATATTATTTTCCATGCAAATGTCAACAAATCAGTTTAGTTCTCTTAATCCCATTAATGTTGGTCACAAATGTGTAATATGTACCACTCTGGGTGTCTGAAGGTTCCTGGATGACATTGAGGGGATGCTGGGCTGGCGTCCTCATGTGATCTACAAGTACCTGTGGAAATACGTCTGCCTGCTCGCTATGCTGGGGC
>NW_011333815.1:0-10343 GCF_000735185.1 Notothenia coriiceps
TCACTGTGACCTTTTGACCTGTGCTGGACTATGGTGATTTGTTGTATATGAATGCACCTGCCCATTGCCTGAACAAGTTAGATGCCGCCTATCACAGCGCACTGAGATTTGTCACAAATTGTAAAGCCCTTACTCATCACTGTACCCTGTGTGCCAAGGCAGGTTTGCCATCACTTACTGTAAAGAGGCTCAGTCATTGGTACACGTTTATTTATAAAGCCATGTTGGGTAAACTCCCGTATTATATCTGCTCTCTGATAACACAGAGAGTTGCAAGCAGCTATTGTCTGAGATCGCATGATGTAGTATTGTTAGATGTGCCAAGAGCAAGGACTGTCTTAGATAAGACAGCTTTTATGTGCGCAGCGCGACTTGCTTGGAACAATCTTCAGCCAGAATTGAAACTGAGCAATCTCATTCCTCTGCATGTTTTTAAAGCTAGGCTAAATGAAATGATCGTTGATACTATGGGCACTTGTAAATGTCTATAACTATGTAAATGTAACCTGTAAATATAATGTATGATGTCCTTTATTGTTTTATGTTTCATGTAGAACCTATATGCTGCAGGTCTCCCTTGAAACAGAGATCTATGATCTCAAGGGACCAATCTGATTAAATAAAGGTTTGAAATGAAATGATGGATTGATCAAGATTTAATGCTTCAAACCACAGAGTGTTTTAAATAAATGGTCTAATGAACAGCATCCTAACAGGACCAAACCTGATTGAATACATTAAATTACATTACTTGTCACTTGTTAGACACTTTTATCCAAAGTGACTTACATACTCAATACTGTGGGCAATCCCCACAGGAGCAATTGGGGGTGAAGTGTCTTGCCCAGGGACACAACGATATGCTGACTACAGTGGGGTTTGAGCCTGTGCTCCCTTGATCCGAACACCCACGCTCTATCCACTGCGCCACACGCCTACCAAAACAGTTGCTTCTTTTATTCAATTAATGTACTAAACTTTACAGTGTATGTTATGCTATCTTTTTCCTTCTTTTTGATTAATTGAACAAACAGTTAGACCTGTCTTTCAATCTAGCTTCCACCATCATCCTCAACATATTAAGAAACACCCCTCCTGACGACTTACCGAAGCGTTTCCTGGTCCACCAGTGCGGCTCCTTCATGGTGTTGAACTTGACCTCTGGGTGCAGCAGCAGCCTGTGGAACAAGTCCGTCGTGCCGCACTTCGGCTGTCCGATGATGTAGAAGTACGGTAAGCAGCGTAGGCGAAACACTTTGCTTCCTCTGTGAAATAAGTGCTGCTGGAAGTTAGTCCTCAGGTGGTCACACACAGTCTTGAAGGTCTTTGAGCGCCGAGTGAAGAGGTTCCTCTGGTACAGATCAGTGCTGCGTTCACTGGAGAACTCCTCATACCAGCAAGGGCTCTTAATGCCGGGCAGGAAGTGGCGAGGAATTACAGAGAACAGCTGCGGAGAGGAAAACAACCCAATGAAGGCACCATACACTTGACAAAATACTGTAAAACACACTATCAGGATTGGGAGAAGTATTTCATGAAGTTATCTAAATGGTGACATTTTTCATGATCGTGAAGATGGCGTCTTTGAGTCATGTAATTTAAACTCAGCAGTAACAAGTTATCATCAAAACATTCATAATTAAATGCCAAATTACATGATTTTGCAGCTTTTAGTTGCATTGGGTTGCTTTGAAAGACTCAACATTACATATTCATGTATCAAAAACTAAATGGTAGCTTGACTTAATGACTCACTTGTGTGGCTATCTCCGTTATTGTAATTTCAGTGTTAATGTCAGAGTTGCCTTAGCCATACAGACTGTAAAATGATTGGGGGTAATGTGGAGAAGCATGATGAGAACATACACTAAAACACAGGAGAATTACGGCACATTAGCACATTGTAAACACACTCAGTGGGTCCTGAGCAACACATGAAACGTGATATACCCAACAGCTGTACGAACTTTGGCTCTAAGTGTAATCAACACCTCTGTCAGTCTCAACAAACACTGCTCATTATGAGCTTCACCAAACAGGCATTTACTGCAGGGTTAACTCTACGCTGTCTGTTATTTGTGCGTCTCTTACAGTTCACTTTCTTCAACAAAACAATAAAGCAATCATAGCGGTCTCTGATCAACATTTTCCATTGTAGCCTTAATGATCATTTACCAGCCTGTTTTTGAGGGAAAACATTGCATGATCGCAGCGTGGAACCATAACAAAAACATCCCTTATTTGAGTTGGCTCACCCTTCTACAGCTAAATGAGTCAGAACAATTTTCCACAGACTTACATTGGAGTCCGTTCCAACGACATCCTTTTCATCAGGCACCTTCCTGGGTGTGTATTCCAGTTTAGAGCTGATATTCTTCGCCAGCAGTTTCATGTCTATTAAATCATTTCCAGAGGGAGCTTCGGCTGCTGCTGTGCTTGTCAGGACGACCGCAGGTCTGAGCTGATAGGGTGAGGGGGTGAGCAAAAGTCCCTTCCTGTCCCACGTTAGGATGTAGGAAGCCGTGATGAGGAAGGTCAGAGTCAAGCCCATCAGGAAGCTAACCACTTTCACTTTCGAGATGCTCCTCAGGTTTCTCAGCGACCACTTGATATCCAGATTTGAATTCACGTCAAACGATGTCCGGACGGGCCCTTTCCCATAGTTCTCAGCCATGGGCAAGCTGTGGAGGCTGTGAGTGTAGTCCGTGTGGGTGTTGCTCCCATATTTGCAGTCCGACAGTGACATACTGACTTAGAAGCGGAGTAGGCATGTAAAAGGGGAGATTTATTCCCTCAAAGAGCTCAAGTTTCACCTACAGGAGGTTTCATGTCATGATGTGTCCATTCTTCAAAGGTTTCAATCTGCAGCAGATCATTTGTCTTCATTTCTTTCTGGCTCTGCAGTCTTCAGGAGGGCCTCCTGCAAATCAGAAACAGTTGTGAAAAACGTCAGGCTTCCTACACAAACATGAGCAGTGTAGCTTCCTTTGAATTATTGCAGTCAGCTGCCATCATTCCTAGAGAGGTGGTGTAAAGATGTTTTAATATTAGGGTATTTTAGGAATACCTCTGAGGCATCAGTAGGTACATTTGCAGCTATATTCAGAAGCATGCAAGATGTTTGAGGTCAGCTGCAGAGTGTGTGTGGTCTTGCTGAATGGAGATCCCTTGCTTTATGATGAGGGCTATATAGCACACGCAAGGACAAGCTCTATTAAGAGACTTTCAAGGTCAGAATAATAGTTACTCTGTAATTCAATACTAAAAACACACGATTATTCTGTGTGAGCTAAAAGCCCGCTGAGAGCTTTATTTTGTTAACCTGGAAATACGATTTTCAAGATCAAAGTTTTTCACTGAGAGAACCAAGTGAGGTATTGATACAGGTGGACACGCAATGACGCAAGGGCACACGTTTTCTTTTCTTTTCCCACCACATGAATAAAAGAAAGTGTGCATTATTACTTCTAATGCCCAGTGCAAATGAATTCCAGACATTGAAGTGTGAAATGTTTTTAAAACACTTCTCAGACTCTTCCTCAGCCAGTAATGTATTCCTTTTGTTGCAGAGTGTTAACAATCCCATAGGAGCTGTGAATGAAATCCTGCACCAGTTGTAGTGAACTCTGTAATTTAACAATGTTTTTCTTACTGCACAACAGGGGCCTGTTAACGTGCGCCCAACATTATGGAACATGTTCACACTTACATCATTAAAGGTGCAAATTCTCAGTCAAATTGAGTGCTACTCCATCTTAGTCACGTTAGGTGACAAAACTAGATTGAGTTCAAAGAAAGAAACTATAAAGCTGCATTATGGGAAGTGTAGGATCAAGTGTTTTTGAGCTTGAAGCACTCAGAATATCTCCGTCTGTGCTAGTTTGAATCCTATCCTATTAGTCCCAAAACTTTATGGACGTGATACACTGTATTGTTGAGTACCCCTTTAAGACATTTTCAGGCGTCATATTTATAGCATCTAAATATTCATTGCACGCTTTTGACCTGTGTGCACGTAAATTATTTGGCGGACCTGCCGAATGTGTGCTCAAAGGACTTTTCAAAGGTAGAGTCCATAATGGGACAGCTCTGAGCCCTTCCAGACATACAAGGAATGCATGGCAATATCTGCAGGCCTGCGTCGGATTGGACAAATACCTTTTTGTAATCCCTCTAGTGTGTTATGTGCCCCATTTAATGAAATATCTGCGGTGCGTTAACTAAAATGTCAACAACTTACTTGCTTAACACTACTTTGACATCTACAGTGGTTAACAGTTTTAAGTTATTTGTAAAGGATGCTGCTTTCACCAATCCTGATATCTGCCATAGCCCTGTTTTAATTATGTGTTAAACATCATATTTCTGTTCTCTTACCTCATTTTGATCTTGCCTCTGCATTTGTATTTCTAAAAATGGAGGTAATTGATATCTGAAGCCATAATACATCAAGATTGATGTCTGAAGAAAAATTCCACATGAGAGAGATTCGGAAATGTGACAGAGCATAAAGAGGACACTGAGTTAAGGGTAAATCACAATATGAAGAAATGAAGGAGCAGAGATGAAAATGAACAGTGTGAGAAAGAGCAGGAGAGATAGCCTTTTAGACCTCTTAGGCCAAAAATCGATCTGCGGCGGGAAGAAAAACAGCAGGTGGGATTGACTGAGGTGAAAGTCCATCATCAAAATCCTGCTGACTCAAAATAAAAGCCTGCATTCATCATTGCATTAGAGGCCTTTGTTGTCCTAAGTGCACGAAATGTCAAGACTCATTTATCAAAGACAGAATGAGATATTACTCGTGTTGCTAATGCTATGGGTTGGGTTGTTTGTTAGCTCATCGGAAATCTTGACTCAAGGCAGAAAATAAGGCTCAGAAAAGACTAAATGACTCCAATCAGCCTCAACTGAGTCTCTGCTGCAAAGAAATGAAAGCGATTGAAAATCAGCATCCCTGCAGAGCTCTTCCAGAGACAAAAAGCTGCATGCTGTATGAAGACAAAGCATCTTTTTTGTTTACATTTCAGCATGAAATAGAGCTTCTACGAATGTGAAGAACACCTTGAAAGAATCCAACATGACGAGGACACAATCTGTTACAAGAACCAGCATTCATTATACACAAACTCTCACATCTACTGAACAGGTTTTAATCATGTCTTCATGTTTGTAACTGTGTAAACACATCCTGACCTTGTACAGTACACTCTATGACTGGGACTTGGCTGAATCCCAGCGTTGGGAAATGGGAGGTACAAGAGAAACTAATGCCACAAAAGGAAATAAAACGGCCTCCCTGTTGATGGGATACCAAACTGCAGTGATAATAGAACTTACTTCGTGTGGATGGAGAAGAAATCGAGAGTCAAAATAATTTTGAATAAACCTCCTCGCTGGGAGTTATCTTTCTCAGGCCATTTCCATAATCAGATAATGGACACATTTTTTGACAGGAAATCTAAAAGCTCTCTAAGAACACAAATATCTCAGGAAGTGGACTGCATCCCTCCCCTTCTTTGTCACTCCTTACTAAGGAGAAATACACTGGAAAATGACGGTTGCCTCTTAGGAATGTAACTTCTTAATCTGTTAAACAAGCAGGTGGTTGAAGCATGAGGACAGTCTAAACAAAGCAGACGCATGCTAAGAAAAGCTCTAGAAATATTAAACCTCTTGTGTCTGTCTTGATCAGCCAGGTCACCACAATCCACACCAACATCTGGGCTGCAGATGTTGTCCTCTCAAGCTAAACGGTGTATTTGTTCATGCATCTAAGAGTGTATATTTGCATGCATGTGTTTTTCTTACAGGAACGGGTTGTTTGCTTTAGCAGCGCTTTAAAACCGATGTGACAATAATAATAAGCAGAGGACACTTGAAAAATGTTTCCTACGGTTTAACGAGAGTGAGGGAGAGGGGCTGGACATGTCTAAAGGCAGGAGATGGATCTGAGGTCATTTAAAGAGTATTTCCAGTTTATTTGTAAGTGAGTCTACCTTAACTTCTGGCAAATGTCCCACATTGCAAAGTAAAAAATACAGCAAGTATGGTCATGTTCCAGAGAGTCACTACCAACTTTGTGATGCTCAGTAATATGTTTGCATTGTTGTCATTTTGATTTCCACCAAGGTGGTTATGTTTTCAGTTGGATTTGTCAGTTTTTCCGAAGGATTACTGAAAAACAACTAACCGGATATTAAAGGAACTTGGTAGAATGTAGAAGCATGGGACAATGAAGAAATAGCCCATTTCTTGTAAAAGATCTTAACAGATTTAATTGTTGAATTCTGAGAATGCCAATTCCTTTTTGTGAAAAACATCTGGCCACAGAGTACTTGCATATGTCAAGACCCAATTGATCCTAAGAGAACATCAAATAAAAGGTTTTGGCAAATAAATAGCTAATGATCTTTGGTTGATAACACCATAATTCAAGTATAAAATACAACAACAATTAGATCACATTCTTTCCACTGATTTGCCTAATCTGAAGGTGGAACAAAGAGTGTCAAAAGTTCAGCTTTAACTCTTCTCAAACCTGAAATATGTTTTTGTTGAGTTGCAACCACAAGAACATTTGGCTGTTAATTCAGCCGTTAAAAAAACGCTTGAAGACAGAATCAGTCAGCAACGTTCACCTGCTTCTGTGAAAACCTACTACTATAAATCCTGTTTGCTCACACAAACCATGACAGTATAACATGTAGCAGCTTGATCAGAGGATTTATTTGTGAACTTCTGTGAACCTAAATCTGTTCCCACACTCAAAATCCTCTTAAAGGTGTTCGGTAAATCTAATAAGTAATCACAGGTTTTAAACCTGTAATTACGCTACAATTGTTGCAGCATTAACATAATGATGTGTTATCAATCACTCATGACTTCTGTTTCACTTCAAGCATTGCCCGATCTCACGTTCTAATGCTTTTAGACATTAGGGAAAATATTTGTCTTGGCTGATGACTCATTCGGGGCTATAGCCTTTCTGCATCTAATTAAAGACAATTTCATGAACTTTTGATTTGAGTTCTTTGGAGATATCAAGTTCAAACATACATCATTGGATTGCAAAGAAAAATAAACAAAGAAGAAAAATTCCAGAGAAAAACATCATCAATCAGGGAAATTACAAGACATTTCGAGCAGGAAAACAAGGGAGTGACTTCTGCAGATAAGAGTTTGACTTCAAAGAATCATTCATTCGAAAACTGAAATACTTTAGAGCCAATCTTGCATTACTGAGAAGTGTTAATCTCAAGTAAAACACGAGCAACTCTTGAAATAGAAACACAGAGTTGTTGCCAAAACAATTTGTTATCATGCAAACCTCCCACATTCCCAATGCGCTCTGTTACAGAGTATTTTTCTTCCATTTGTGGTGGACCCCCAGAGTCCAGTCTAAACAATCTGATATGGCTCAACCCCCTCGCTCTCATACTTGAAGCATTACGTAATCCTCCGAGCATCAGCTCTGGCCAAAAGAGGCATGCTTTGACATCTCGGCAGCTTCAGCCAGATATTTGTTCAGTAAACTCAGGTGGCAACCTTCTTGCCAAGTAAACCTGACAGTCCAGAAGCAGGGTTATGGTTTAGCATGTGCAGAGTTATGGAGGGTGTAGAGGGGCTACAAACTGTCCCTAAATCCAATTAACAATAACTGAACTGATTTCGAAGCTGCACTAAGAGTCCACGGAGGCTGGTTTGTTCTAAAGGTCATCGGCCTAACTGTCAAGAGAACGGCTGTGCTGTAGTCTCTCAATAAACTAGAATGGGGAAAGCAAGGGGAGGAAATTGAACTAAATGTCAAAAGGAAACTGTGAGCGTGTAAACATCTTACACATCAACACAAGACCATAAATATAAAAAAATGGCAATGAGCTGGAAGCGAACAACGCTTGTTTGCTGGGGTGCATAACAGGAATCATGTAATAGAATAAATTATCCAGGGTCTCCTGTCAAATATTGAGATGTTTTGGAGAATGCTTCGGTTTGTTATCTTACAATAAACAGAATAATAATGACAAGATAAGCGCAAGATGTTGGGAGTGCGTGTACAAATGTTTACAGCAGTTTATCTTCGCCTCATGACACTGTCCTGTTTTTGGTTCAGTCTTCTAGACCAAGAGTGTTTACCCCCCTGGAGACATGACACTAAGATATTCTGCAGCTGTTCACGGAGGGGAAAAATGTAACCAGGAGGACATTAGTTTCAAGCATTGCATAGCCTTTAACCCATAGAATTGCATTGAAAGACTACTTTCTGGACACTTATTAAAGAATTGTATGCAGTATTTTGATTATATATTTGTCTTTCCTAATTTTGTATTAAAGTTTAGGCTTCTATGGGCTGCACAGGCTGTCAATACATACACAGATCAATACTGTCACAATGTCTGATAACACATTACCACTATTTTAAAGATGTATTATAACAACTATTAAAAAGGTGAGAAATAAGCAACAAGTAAAAAACTGAGTGATCAACTATTAAAATAACAAACAGATAAACAATCTTTTTGTAACAGATTATCTTGTTGAACGGAGATACTCACACTGGGGTTGAGTCGGTTCAATCCACGCGCCTCTTGTGTCGCCGATCACGAGCCATGGTGAGCACCAATGAAGGCAATGAGAACCACCTGACGGTTGTCTGTTTAATACAATAAGTGAAATAATTGAAATAAATGTGGAAATATCCTCAATATGAACGGTGCTCATGCTGACAGACGCCGGCTTGGTTTGCACGCGGACTTTCCGGAGTCTCCATCTGACTGAGCTTTCCTGCGTGCGACACACAGTGAGGAGGAGGGAGGGGAGGTGCTCGTGAGGAACAGCAGAGCCAATCTTATCTACATTTCAACATCGAAATTATGTATTGATTCGGTTTGACGTTATGATGAGAACTATATCACTTTAAAAGCAAATCCATATGAAGGCTACTTTTGCCAGGTTCGCTTAGGGTCTCCTATTGGGTAATGCCCGCGAAATGAACTAACATTAACAGCTATCCTAATTAGAGAAATGCTCAAACAAACTTCAATGAATATAATAACCAACAACAGCAACAATCCTTTGGTACAAATATGTACATGAAATGCATTTAGGTGCAATATCTGTGTTGCACTATTGGAGAAGCCTGTGAAACAAGATTTTCATCGACATAACTTCACTGTAGCTATGTTCGTTTAACAAATAAAGAACCTTGAACCTTGATATTGATTTTAGAAAAGCCATTATCTCTAATAATCTCTGGTGTTTAAAACCAGATGAAGCTCCAAATAAATCAGTAACATACCCTAAAAAACCCATTATCTCTAATAATCTCTGGTGTTTAAAACCAGATGAAGCTCCAAATAAATCAGTAACATACCCTAACATGCACACCATTGTAAATGGAGAATTTTATTTAATTTGGTTGCAGCACAGCTGTTTCTTCTTTATGGAAAAAACAGACTGAGTGCATATCAGCCTTCCAGCTTTGTAACAATATGAATATGTAATCTCTGTTTCAATGTCAAAACCTTGTTCAATATAATCGGGTGACTTGATTTTTTATTATTTTTAACTCAGTTATTCACCAGCTTTATGTAACTTTTAATAATTTCTAAATTAACTTCTACTCTTAAGGAAAACATTAAATTACATTAAATTACATGTAACTTGTTAGATGCTTTTATCCAAAGCGACTTACATACATTCAGTACTGTGGGCAATCCCCACAGGAGCAATTTTGTGGGAACTGTCTTGTCTAGGGCAGTGGTTCTCAACTGGTGGGTCGCGACCCAAAAGTGGGTCACGGACCCATTTCGAGTGGGTCGCGGATGTGTGAGTGAAGAACAACAACAAAAAAATTGGAATTCATTTTTTTTTTTTTTTGGAAAAAAGTCAAACTTTTATTTTGAAGGCCCGATTTTCTAACGCTGTGCATTTAGTCGGCGTTGGACTGGAAGTACCGGAGACCATAAACGGTTCTGAAAACTTCTGTCACGTAGTGATCATCTTCTCAATAAAATATATTTTCTGATGTTTTTTCGAGTCTTCTGGCCAATCAGAATCAAGATTGTTGCCGGAAGTCCCCACGGAGAATGACTTTGCGGTAGAACTCTTATACATCCATGGGTAGGCTACAACTTCAGATAAAAATGAACACATAATGAAATATGACCCACGATTTGATGATTGACAGGTCACAGAACAATGGGAGCTATCTACCCTTACCCACAATTTAAAGTAAGTCACACAGACTATCTCCTCTTTACTCTTCTCGCAGCAAGATGTCAGAACAAAGTGAAAAACAAAACAATGGCATAAAATATTATTAATATGTCGGGTAGTAATAT
>NW_011333816.1:0-4717 GCF_000735185.1 Notothenia coriiceps
ACACACACACACACACACACACACACACACACACACACACACACACACACACACACACACACACACACACACACACACACACACACACACACCCCTTGCTGCTAAATACCAACAAACTATGTGCAATATATAAATGCGATTAATAACTGTGTAATTTTTCCTGCTGTAACTACGCACATGTCCCCTCCGTGGGACTAATAAGGTATTCTGATCTGATTCATGCAGATCTCTATGTAAGATGAGCCCTGATAAAGATGTATCCAGATGGCAGCAGAATATCTCTTTACATTCTTCAATACTTGAAATTAAAACCCCGTAATATATCCTTTATTTCACGGTGTTGTAATTCTACGTAAAAAGGGAAAAGGTGGTTGTAAGGACAGGCTGCTCTGCCACAGAGGGTGGCGGTCACTGTTCTTCTCTGTGCTCTGGCTCCCTCTGCTGGATGAACTCTGTACCTGCTTGCCGTTGTGAGTGACAGACGACAGGATGGTTTGGAGCGACTTGAAGACCATGGCGATGTCCAGAAGATGGGCAGCGAAGAAGAAGTTGTTGAAGTGTCCGAAAATGGACATGGTGGAGTACCAGATCAGATACAGGAAGTACTGAGGGAGAGGAAAGGACATTTATTAGTGACAAAGGTTCTAGAGGAATGTCTTTGCATATAGTAAAAGCAAACTGCTGTCTTATGCCACCTTGCATATTACTACACATACTGTGGACATATGTGAAAAATAACCAAATAAAACCTTTGACTATTTTAATAATCATGTTTTTAGCTGGGTGTCTGTTCTATCAGAGTATTCATTCATTGTAATGTCACTTTCGTAAGGTAAATACTATTTAGGCTATTACAGGACAGGTCTAAGGACAGAGGGTGTCGTTTTCTCATACTGATAGTCTGCACAAACTGTGCTGTTGCTGTAAAGTGTCTTTACTGTAGGGTATCTTTATTATAGCACTTTGGCTCGACCAAATATCGTTTAAAAATGTGCTATATAAATAAAACTTGATTTTATTTGATCACAGAATAAAATGTAATAAGCAAAATCCTAATGAAAAGTAAGATATACGGTACTTTATTTCTTCTACTTTATTTCCCCCCGCAGTGCTGTGAATAAAAAGTGGTTTGATAGCACGTTGAATAAACGTACATTGTCAGTCAGAACCACTCCCATCTTCCAGATGTGGTACTTGGTATCGATGGAGCTCAGCCTGCAAACGGGAGAACACAATAAGATCAAATGTACTTTATTGATCCCAAATTAGGGAAGAAATGTGTTGCAGCAGCATCAAAAACAAGGCACATAAGTAGAAAGATTAGAAATAAACAATTCTAAAATTGAAACATCTCAAAATAGAAATAAAACAGCATTAAAAAGTAGAAAAATATACAAGTTGAACGTTAAGATAGAAAACCTGTCATACTGAAATGCAACCATGCATGTCATGTTAACGATTGACACAAATGAGGAGATACTGGACTAGATATATTTAACATGGGGTTTAGAAATTACAGTTTTTTTATGGGATAACTTCAGGAAATGCTCAAACTCTCAGGCGTAACTTAAAGCCCTTTGAGTATCATTTTAGCAATCCCTTAAAAAAGTGTAAAAGACTGCTGGTTGCAGTGAGTATGAATAGATACAACAAGGGTTCATCTCTCACCAGGAGAGCAGGGAGGCTTCATTCTCTACAGTCTCCACCGTGGGGTCGAAGTCCAGAGCGCTCTTATCCAGGCCCAACAGCTCAGCGATGCGCTCGGCTCCGTACATGTCTCCATATTTATTGATCACCTACAAATAAAGGACGGCAAAAAGAGACTTGGTCACAACACAACACAACAAAAAGTCTGATTAAGAAAGAACGCAAGATAACACAGGATGTTAAAGGGTCTGCCTGCAACATAACACAGGGTCACATATTATTAGAATTTCACTGCTAATTACCTCAGAAGATTTGTTTTAAAAGATTTGACCTATCATGCTAACAACTACTGAAAACTGTATTAGGCATGTCCATAATAGGATATTTGGTTTAAAAACCATGACATGTCTCACTAGGAATTTAGGTTGACAAGTACATTATGACTACATGTTTAGTTATATGTTATTATTCTGTGTAAGAAATGTAGTTACTCCTTTGCACACACTCACCTTGCGCTTGATGAACTTGTCCCAGTAGTTGCTGGGGAAAGACCTGTTAAAGAAAGTAGAAGTAACAATCAGCGGTGGTAACTTACACTCTCTCTGTAAAAGAATGACTTTAATTCAATTATTCTCTCTAGTTGTTTTCTGGAATTTGTCATGCTGATCGACATGAATCAAAATGTCCTTGCATGTCATATATTATGTAAATATGCAGATTACGGTATGGAGCTAGCAGATGATGAGGATAATTGAATACTGACGAACCTCATAATAGGATTATTTTGAGTTCAGACTATGAACCATGAAACTGCCTTGAATTGAACCTGGAGCTGGAAAGTTATTCAATTTTGAAATGTTTGTAAGATGTGTCTTTGTATGAATATATATATATTTATATATCGTATTTTCCTTTTCAAAAAAGACAGTTGAAACTGCAATTGACATGTGCAGAAAATGACCCTATATCCAGTTTTCTTATTATTTTTTTTCTTTTTCTATTTTCTTATCTTGCCCTAACTTTAATTTTTTGTTTTCTTTTCCAGTTTTCTTTATTTCTTTCTACTCCTTCATTTCTATACGTGTTTGATGCTATAATGCCAACGTTGTATTAGGATGATTCACGGGAGGGCTACTTCCCATGAGCTATGCTTCAGCCCTCCCGCTTCTACTAATTTTTTTCACCTTTGTGTGTTTGAATTCTACTTTTTTAGTTTTTTGGATGAATTAGTAGATTTAAAAAAATAAAAAAATAAAAGGGTGGTATGTTTTATGCACCTGTACCTCAGTGTAATTTGACCTTGAGAAGTGCACTTCTGTATGTTTGGAACTGTACACAAAAAAAGACTACTTTTAGTGTCATCGCTTCTTGGGATTGGACAGTGTGAATCAGGACGGTGACTCACGGGGTGTTGATGACGAGTCGATCCCACTGGCCCTTGATGTCCTCGTCGGACGGTTGCTCGGTGATGTAGAGACCGTCGAATTCAAGCTTCCTCGCAATCTCCTTCTCCCTCTTGAACACCACCAGAGGAACCTACGGGCAAACATAATAAGATGGGCGATTAACACTTTACCTTACACAATGGCAAGCAATTCACCCATTGATAGGGAGAAAAACATCAAGAGTAAACCCACCTTGAGGAAGCAGTACCCGAAGAGACAGACGAGTGAGATGACGGTGTGGAAAACAGCGAGGAAGCGCAGCGTGGGTAACATGTAGCCGGTGCTCTCCTGCAGGACAAACTCATCCATGTCGAAAAATGTGTTCTCCTCATCATTATCTTCATCGCCGTCCCAGGTGTCCTCCTCATCTACCTCAGCTTCACCAGTGACCTAAAGAGCAAAGAGAAGTTACCACAATATACAATGAATAGTCCACAACTAGTATAGGGTCGCTGCGGAGAAAACTGTTTTAAAAAGAACGAGGTTCTGGGGTAGAGGTAAAAGTTCCAAGAAAACACTATAAATTAAGTAAAGTTATGAAAAGGAAAAAATTGAATTTTGCAAGTAAAGGTTAAAAAAGACAGGTACTGCCCCTGGAGATTATTGTCACCAGTGTCAAACTCAAAGGTAGGGAGGAAAGAATGGAGAAACCAGCTCGAGTGCGATAGAATTTGAAAATACACAACCGGAAAAAATCTGCCACTTCCTTCAGACTTCCTTCCTCCAACACACACGAACGCGCACATGACCAATGAGGGCACGAGATAAGTTTGTGCACAGGTGGAAGGCTGACAGGCAGGTAGGCCATTCAGTTATTTTAGCCGGGCCGGCTCAGATGATTGGTCGTGCTTTTTACAGCGCCACGGCTTCCACAGATGAATTTTTAAAAAAATGTATTTATTGTCAAAGCATTTAATATATTCATTGCTATCGGGATGTTAAGAGCATTCCATGGAATATAAAAAAAAGTGTTTCTGAAATAAATTACATACCCCACCTTTAATTTATTTACATCCTAAATGTACAGGAAAAAAAAAATGAAATAAACTTACTTTTGCAAAAGATTTGGAATTAAAAAAAAGTTTCAGCCCTTTATAAAAAATAATAATTATAAAAACATTTTGTTGTCCTATAGATGACCGAGAATGCTTACTCGGTCTGTGAGGGATCATCACATTGAATTGTTATTTGACCGGTGCTTTTTCATTATCATCATCTTTTAAATGCACAATAATAATAATAATAATATATTTATTTTGTTAGCGCTTTTACCGGTGCTCAAAGAAGCTTTACAGATATAGTGAAAAGAAAAGAAATACAATATTTATTTTCCAATGATCTTGGAATTGATGCTCCGTTTAGAAACGTGACTTTCATTACCTTGTAGAAGAGAAGAATGAAGTTGATGGCGAAACACACAAACAGAGCCAGGAAACGCACGTTGTAGAAGTTACGAGCCAGCAAGTTCTGCAGGGAAGAGTTTGATTAAGACCAACTGTTGTGACCTTCATTATCGCCTTTCCACATTCTGAAGACGAGGGCTCACCAGCATCTTGGTGACGAAGATTTTCAGAAAGGCGAAGATGCTCAGCATGAAGGACGGAGACGCGTCTTTGGGGGGACTC
>NW_011333817.1:0-3653 GCF_000735185.1 Notothenia coriiceps
TATTTGAGTTCAACATGTAAGAAGTAGAAAGTTCAGGTGTTTGTGTTCAACATGTAAGAAGTAGAAAGTATAGGTATTTGAGTTCAACATGTAAGAAGTAGAAAGTACAGGTATTTGAGTTCAACATGTAAGAAGTAGAAAGTTCAGGTATTTGAGTTCAACATGTAAGAAGTAGAAAGTACAGGTATTTGGGTTCAACATGTAAGAAGTCAAACTAAAAAGTCGTCAGAAAAATAAGTAGTGTAGTAAAGTACTGATACCAGAAAAATGTACTTAAGTACAGTAACCAAGTATTTGTACTCCACTACTCCCCAGCTCTGGGGGTAAATAGAGTTCCATTTTATCTCTAATCTCATGTAGTAGTCTCTACTCCTCTGTCTCAGTTTGGGGAACTTCGCAGCAGCTGACAGAAGCGACATCTGTCAAACAAAGGAACATTAAGTGCTGCAGAGAAGCCTGAGTCCTCAGAAGTGTTTTCCTGTTAGAGGAACACCAAGGAGGATCAAACAGAATAAGAGTTACTCATAGAGGCGAGGGAAGGCTTTACTGGAAGCTAATGGGAGATGAAGCACCCTCTGAGCACGCTGTTTATTAAACCTCATCTGCGTCATCATGATCTCACTTAGTAGAGCGGTGAAGGGATGACGTGTTTTTGGAGGCTGACCTGGAAGTTAGTATTGCAAAGCTAGTGGGATTTTTCCATTGGCTTTTGGATAATTGCAGAAAATAATCTCTGTGGCGAACAAACATTTCGGTACCACTTTACAATAAGACTACCCTTATAAAGGGTTTACAAATTGTTTGTAATTCATTTATTAATTGGGTTGTGAACACTTTATAAATCCTTAATAAGCTTTTATAAGAGATGAGATAAACAGGGCGACTGTGACCGGTTGCTTGCCAAATAGTGAGCCCACATTTCTCTGTACTATGAAGCCTTATTAGAAACGGTAGTAGCTCATTAATACATGGGAATGTGTTTTACACTTTACAATAAGCCTCCCTTTTGGCAGTTATAAATGTTAGTAACTCGTAAATAAATGGTCATAAAGAGATGCCAAGAAACATCAAGATGGATACCAAGGATGCTGGCTGATGAAGAAGACAAAGTAAGCTAGTGCCAATATAAGGCTTAGTCATCTTGCCAAATAGTGAGCCTGTGTTGATGTATGTTAGAACTGGTTTATAAATGGTTCTTAATGATTAATAAAGTGTTAAAGAACTGATTTACCAGTTACCAGTATCCCAAAATCAACTAGGACTAAATTCTTATTGTTAGGTATCATAATGTGGTCTTTATGTTGAACACACACACACACTACACTAGTACGACACTTCCTACTCCCCCCACTACTCACATGTGGGCAGTAGTCGATGACCAGCAGGAACTCTGTGCGTCCCTCAGGGCCTGTCCGCTCGTCGGCAGCAACGAAGTGGGCTATGTTGTCGTGCTCCAGCAGCGGCAGCCGGTAGATGGAGCATTCATTCAGGAAGTTTTGCCGGTTGGCTGCAGTGAACACCTTCACAGCCACAGGCCGCTCATCCAGAGAGCCACAGTACACTGCGCCATATCTGCCACGCCCTATCAGCTGGAGGAGAAAAACTATTTTTGTAATTCTAGACCTTTAGCTCTCACTTCAAAAAACATGAAGAAAACCGAGTGGATAAAATAATACTTTTGTTTGTTAAAGAATGGTACTTGAGGCAAAAAATAGAAACACATAAAGAGAGTTACACAAATAAAGACAGCTAGGCAGGCAGAAGGAAAAAAGGAAATAAACTAAATTACAGGCGAACAGCAGGGTTAAACAGTTCAAATGGCCTTAAGTCAGTTCCACATCATTAGTGTCCGAATCAGCCAGAGCCCAGCATGCCATTCAAGTCTAAGAACATTCTGCTTTAAAAGTCATCTGCATTAGGAGAAGGAACAAATCAGGGTTGTGTCTTTGTGATTTCCTCCTCCACGTTTGCTAAAAACATTAATCTCTGGCTATAGGATATACAGTTGACTCTGTTTAGTCTTTGAGTCAGGCTCCCCTCCCCCGCTGCAATGAGTTTGATGTAAAAGAACGTGTGCCTGCATTTGATAAGGCACAAGGACAGAGTTCTGAATTCAACTCCTGCCTGAAAAGATAGTGCTCTGGCTCTTTTCTGAAATGCACTGAATAGAAAAAGTACATCAGTGTTTCTCTCTCGAGTGGCACAAAGTTCAGTACTGATTGGCTGGCTGTCTTTCTGTCTTGTCAAGAAGCAAAGCAACTCGTATTTAACTCAGAATACTTCAATACCAAAAATCACGAACAGTTAATATTACTGAGGGCTCTTTTAAAAAGCAGATCAGATGTTTTGATTATCTGCCTTCCAGTCAGCCATTGGCACAGATTTCTTACATTTTTCAGTTCCTTGCAGAGACTAAAGCATGCTTGAGGCAGACAAGGTACTGCTTGGTACTATTCTCCTTGTAATAATCATCAACGACTAACTTCACATACATTAAATAGTACGTTTTAAAACAGTTTACACTTTACACTCAGTCCGTTTTACATCACACTGTGGGAGAATAATCTAAGCTACCTAGATCTCTAAAAGGAGGTGGTGAGTGCTAAATCATTATTACTCATCCTCCCAATGGACATACGGTAATAACAATAATAGGCTCAAGGCTGACAAAAAATAAATAAATGTCCTTTCCGTTTTTATCTGACAAACAAGTTTAGTAGCAGCACCAAAATAGCATTGCGTCGCTCTTTAGAAAAGTGTTTTAATTGCAAAAAATTATTGAGCTTGTACCAAAAACATGCAGATAGTGGGGTTTTCAGAAAAGTGTAATTATACATGCTGTCCGCTCGTCTGGATTTTATATAATGTATTTTTCCTGCTTGCATTCTAATCCCCACACCCTGCTTATACCGTCATTGTGACTGCATATCATCCATACTTCATTGACTTCCTATCACAATATGAGCTCTCCCGCTTCCCTATCAGGTTTTCAGGATCCTGTGTCACTGTAAGCAAAATCCTATTTCTGTTCCGACCCACTGCGTCCTGCCGAGATCGGATGGTCTGATGTAAAGGTCATATTGAAATGACAAATGTAACCATAAACCTTGATTTATTTTGGGTGTATTTATGCCTCTTTGACTTTGGTTTCTCTTTCTAGCTCACGTTCTCCATCCTTCTTCACAGACATACGCCCTGCTCTGTGTGTAGAAATGCTGAAACAGGCTCATACCTTCAGGCAAGATTTTGGGGTATAAAAGAAGTAAAGAGCTGAAAAAAAGCATACATCACTAAGAACTAATACTAAATACTCAAGTGGAACTGAAGCAGCATTTGTGGGTTTTAGGACTAATTCCTGCACCACTCATTGGCTCATATGGTTATTTAGAGTAGTGTTACTGGAACTCTTTGCTGTTACACTGAATACACTGGCTTTTCCTGGGCAAGAAAAGTATAATCAAACAAAATGTTGGGGACTGACCTCCAGCAGTTTGAGATTGTCAAGGTCCAGAGAGCTCTCGGAGCCAGCGGCCTCCATCATATTCAGATTGTGAAGGCCTTGCTTACCATCTCCTGTTAAAACACACACACACACACACACACACACACACACACACACACACACACACACACACACACACACACACACACAC
>NW_011333818.1:0-1766 GCF_000735185.1 Notothenia coriiceps
TGATCTGGCACCTGCCCACAGTGCCAAAACCACCAGTAACTGGTGTACTGACCATGGCATTACTGTCCTCGATTGGCCTGCAAATTCCCCCCCATAGAGAATATGTGGGGTATTGTGAAGAAGAAGCTGAAAGACACCAGACCCAACAATGCTAATGAGCTAAAGGCCGCTATTGAAGCATCCTGGGCATCCATAACACCTCAGCAATGCCACAGGCTGATTGCCTCCATGCCACGCCGCATTGATGCAGTAATCCGTGCAAAAGGATTCCCAACCAAGTACTGAGTGCATTAATGGACATTTTCAAATGTTTGATTGTGTTTTGCTGTTATAAATCTTTTTTTTTTACTTGGTCTGAGGAACTATTCTAATTTTTTGAGATAGGATTTTTGAGTTTTCTTAAGCTGTATGCCATAATCAGCAATATTAAAATAATAAAAGGCTTGCAATATTTCAGTTGATTTGTAATGAATCCAGAATGTATGACATTTTTGTTTTTTTAATTGCATTACAGAAAATAAAGAACTTTATCACAATATTCTAATTTTCTGAGACAGTCCTGTATGTCTTCAGACTGTTCCTCTCTTCTTCTGCTGTCATTATTATTCTCTCAGAGTCCACTAGGTGGCGCTATGCTGTCACACATTCACTTCTAGGTGGACTACCGCAAAGGGAAATGAAGAATTAATATGAAGTTGCTGCTAAAATGTCCTAAAAACCTAATTATTTTATTCTTTACACCTTTTTTTCAGCTGGGATCGTTTTAGTTTGGTTTCCCCTGGTCCCTTTTAGGACTTGAAGTGATTATATGTCTTCAGACTGTTTCTCCCTGCTTCTGCTGTCATTATTATCTTCTCCAGTCCACTAGGTTGCGCTATGCTGTCACACATTCACTTCAAGGTGGACTCAATATGAAGTTGGTGCTAAAATGTCTTAAAAACCTCATTGTTTAATTTGTACACCTTTTTTTCAGCTGATCGCTTTTTTGTTGTTTTTCTGTATCTCTTTTACAACTTGAGGTGATCAAATGTCTTCAGACTGTTCCTCCCTTCTTCTCTTGTCACTATGGTTCATTTTCTCCGAGGCCACGTGGGGGTGCTATCTCCATTAGCTTTCCTCACAGAGACACCATGCTCCGCTGCCTACCTGATGGACAGGAAAAGCATTACCTCATCCCTCCCTTTCATTCCTTCAGGTAAAAATAGACAGATTAAACCCGGGCTTTGATGAGAGAAAAGCTACAGAGAAGGTGTGGAAGCTGGGAGAGAGGGATAGAGATGGAGGAGAGAGAGACTAAATGGATCGTTCTGCTCCAAATCCAATTCCTAATAGCTGGAGGGAGGCTGGGTGGGAGGAGGGAGACAGTGAAAAGAAAAGAGGAGAGGAAGGGGAGTGGAGATATCACGTCTAACAATTAAGACCAGCCTTCAGGGGCTAAAGAAGAAGCTTTGTTGAGAACATATAAATTGCTCATTGAGCAGCGGCTCTCTGCAGACTCTCAGATACTCCTGCCTCAAAGGAATCGGGGATAAAACCGAGCCTGGAGCACATCTCACAGCCTGGATCTGTTCAGTACTTAGGGATCCATCTCCAGCCAAACAAACCCTGAAGTAAACACAAACCTGGATCTAATCCCAGCAGAGAGGTACACACATCCTTTACTCAAGTAGAAGTTCAGATATTGGTGTTTAAAAATACTCTGGTGAAAGTAGAAGTACTGACTAAACTTCTTTACTCAAGTAAAAGTAAAGAGGCTTTGAAATACA
>NW_011333819.1:0-5467 GCF_000735185.1 Notothenia coriiceps
CATTCTTTATCCTCCAAACACGTCTAGTTGAGTTTTTACCAAAAAGTTCTATTTGGTTTCATCTGACCATATGACATTCTCCCAATCCTCTTCTGGATCATCTAAATGCTCTCTAGCAAACTTCAGACGGGCCTGGACATGTACTGGCTTAAGCAGGGGGACACGTCTGGCACTGCAGGATTTGAGTCCCTGGCGGCGTAGTGTGTTACTGATGGTAGCCCTTGTTACTTTGGTCCCAGCTCTCTGCAGGTCATTGACTAGGTCCCCCCGTGTGGTTCTGGGATTTTTGCTCACCGTTCTTGTGATCATTTTGACCCCACAGGGTGAGATCTTGCGTGGAGCCCCAGATCGAGGGAGATTATCAGTGGTCTTCTATGTCTTCCATTTTCTAATAATTGCTCCCACAGTTGATTTCTTCACACCAAGCTGCTTACCTATTGCAGATTCAGTCTTCCCAGCCTGGTGCAGGTCTACAATTTTGTTTCTGGTGTCCTTTGACAGCTCTTTGGTCTTGGCCATAGTGGAGTTTGGAGTGTGACTGTTTGAGGTTGTGGACAGGTGTCTTTTATACTGATAACGAGTTCAAACAGGTGCCATTAATACAGTTAACAAGTGGAGGACAGAGGAGGCTCTTAAAAAAGAAGTTACAGGTCTGTGAGAGCCAGAAATCTTGTTTGTTTGTAGGTGACCAAATACTTATTTTACCGAGGAATTAACCAATTAATTCATTAAAAATCCTACAATGTGATTTCCTGGATTCTTTCCCCCCATTCTGTCTCTCATAGTTGAAGAGTACCTAGGATGAAAATTACAGGCCTCTCATCTTTTTAAGTGGGAGAACTTGCACAATTGGTGGCTGACTAAATACTTTGTTGCCCCATTGTATATGGATACATACATGTGTGGAGGGAGATGGGTTTGGTACGTTTTTTTCCCTGTGCAGAAAATGTATGCAAGAGCTACTCAGAAGAAGACAATATGAACCAACCTGTGTATGTCAGGTAAATGACGCAGAGAAAAACCACTCCAGCAGCCAGAGAGACTCCCAGGAAGAACATAGTCTGGAACTCCTGCTTGGTGAGTCTGTCCTTCAGGTACTGCAGGAAGGCGTAGATCTGCAGCAGCACGAACACTCCTGCAGAGAAACGCTTAGTTTTGTAGAAAATATCTTTATGAGCCAGATTGGAAAATACATATGTACCCCGACGCTTTAAAAAAAATCAAGTTGATCTTAAAACGATAATGACACGCACACAGCAAAAGTGTTGTTGGTTGATGTAATTGTGGGCAGTATGGATAGGAGACCCCTTCCTAATTCCGTTTTGATGTAATGAAATGGATAGGCATAAACCACTGTCCTTGTTCTGTGTCATCAATCAGTTCTGAAGTTCAGCTGATGCTAATCAGCTAAAGGCTTTGGCAGTCTGAGTTAGTCAAGTGGGTAAGAGGCAGTGTTGTAGTCAAGTCACCAATTCACGAGTCCAAGTCACTCTTCGAGTCCAAGTCCGAGTCACCAAGGGAGAGTCGTAGTCGAGTCCGAGTCCAAGTCTGAGTCACCCAAGGAGCGTCCAAGTCGAGTCCGAGTCATCATTACCTGTGTTCGAGTCCGAGTCCAAGTCTGAGTCACCTAAGAAGAGTCCAAGTCAAGTCTGAGTCATCATTACCTGTGTTCGAGTCAGAGTCCAAGTCCGAGTCACCTAAGAAGAGTCCAAGTCAAGTACGAGTCACAAGTCTTCATATATTAACCTTTGTGGATATATGTGTTGAAATGTAGCTGCTCCTCTACATTGCTTTTATCCTGTCATGGTATACTAATCGAACTGCTGTGAAGAGAGTTTGGCTACAATTCTTGTAATAGGTGCTATACAAATATAAAGCTTATTACTAATATTAATATTATTATTGTAAATGACCTTTAATGTGTCTAACTATATTTAAAATGAGTTACCTTTTAGAGAAGTGATTATATTTATATGCAAATATTTTTCCTATGGTAAAGTTTTCGTTTTGCACTTTTTGAACTCGATCCTTAGAGTCATGTGTTACGGAGCCTTCTCTTCAATATTGTTTTCCACATAATGAGCATTTTGCGCTGCTCTTTTCCAATGTGGAAGCAAAATGTGTGAAAGCATACAGCACGATGCGGGGTGTGTCTCTAGACATCTCTAGACTGGAATAGCGGGGCCCAGTACGTGAACTCGCCTCACAGGTGTATGCCAGGATAGAGGACATCAGACTCCAGAGAAAACTTGCTCGAGTCCGAGTCCAAGTCGGAGCGCCAATGTACAAGTCGAGTCCGAGTCATCGTGGGGGGGAAAATTCACGAGTCCGAGTCTAAGCCAGAGTGTCAATGTACAAGTCGAGTCCGAGTCATCGTGGGGGGGAAAATTCACGAGTCCGAGTCCAAGTCAGCGTACGCGAGAATTCACGAGTCCAAGTCCGAGTCGCGTCAATCAGTGCGCGAGTCCGAGTCGAGTACCGAAAATCGGCACTCGTACTCCATCTCTGGTAAGAGGATATAGTCTTCATGGTATGGAAAGCCCTCCTGCATCTATGAACAGTGTACACAATGACGATCACTTATTACAGCAAACAGTCACACTTTCTGAGGACTGAATATATGGGTATACGAGTACCGTATTAAGAGACTTGAAAAATGAGAACCCATGTTTTTGCACTGCAATATACAAATGATTGGAACTTTTGAATGGGACCACAGGTTGCTGGTTACTGACCTGCGGCGGCCATGTGTTCACTGGTCCTGATTGGCTGAAAGCCCACAAAAGGGATCTGCATGGACAACACCAGGCCGATGATGTAGAAGGTGCTGTAAGCTGGTGGGAGAAACAAATGGTTATGAACAGTATAAGACAAGCTACTATCTACTTACTGACAAGTGATCACATTCATTGGATTTATATACCCATAAAATGTGTCCACAATAACAGAATGATATTCAATTATTTCATTTTAGTGCTGCGCTTGATTGGATCAATCCCTGCTTGCTAGGTTACAGCAACAAATGAGTCTCTTCAGCTTTTCAGACGATCATTTAAAGATATTCCAGTACAGTATTTGTGCTTCATCCGAAAGCTAAAGAGAACCTAGCCTGTTTATGTACTTTCCGCACCTTGATATGTCATTATTACCACAGGATAATGATCTGGTATAGTATGTGTTGGTTATTGATCTGGATGTGAAACAATGGTAATGTGTTACAGCATCATTACGGACCTTGGAGCCTTAGATCAGAAATCGATTCAAGATCAGAAAGGCAAAGTCTTTGAAAGTGAGACGGCTTTGATTTTCTTTCCCACTTTCTATATATCTTAAAGTACTTTCATCACATGTCTCTTCTCCTCTGTGGGACTTGTGTAAGCTTGATGTCTGTCTCATTATAAACACAGCATCAGCTGCTATTCATTATTATTAACAGCTACTCTGTTACCTCCAAATCAATGTGTGTACGTTCATGACTTTGAATGTCAAAAGAAACCTGTGTGTGTGTGTGTGTGTGTGTGTGTGTGTGTGTGTGTGTGTGTATCTCACCTATGTAGACTCTCCTACTGTAGCGCTGCATGAGCAGCAGGACAAATACATGAAGTGGAATCAAGTTGATGATGAACACGTATCCACCCCAAGCAGACACCTGTGAAACAAGCAGAGTATTTTCTCATTCATTTAGAGCTTTCGCAGCAGTTCTCAAAATATAAATAAGAGGTGTAACTATTTGGTTTATGTATGCACACAATGAACATACACAGCTGCCAGCTAGATCTCTGCTAAATATGTGCCATGCTTCTGCAGCAGAATCATAATATCAGAATCAGTGTGACGAGCCCACGAGTCCCTGTAGGCTGCCAAATGAAAGGTGGCTGTGATTCTATGACTCGCTTTCATAATGGGAGATGTAAAACCAAGAGGTAGGGGGCAAAGCTGCACAGCCCACCTGAGAGCTGCGAAATGTACGACTAATATATTATGACTACAGTGCAGAGGTCACGTTAACCAAATATTTCCGTCTATGACGGATTTTGTTTAACAATGACGGAAAAATCTGAAAGCAGTCTGTCATTTTGACAGATTAGAAGAAACTCGGAACAGCACGCAGGGTAATAATGGATTATGGTGGAAATGTTACGATCCTGTCCGAAAAAGTCAAATGCCACCTCTGCTACAGCGTTAAGACTACTCAGCAGCGTTTCCGACAGGGGGGCATCTTGCCGTCATTTGATGGCCTTATTCAGCTCGGGATGCCCTGAACGCGAGCCGAGGGCGTCCAAAAACATTAATAATTCGAGAGTTTTTATCACTTGAAATGACGAAAAGGAAACAGGACAAGGACATCCCTCTGTTGGAGGGGCAAAAGAGTCTGGTGGGATTCCTTTCGGAGTATTGAAGATCGTTTCCCCGACATCGAAGGTGCCTGCTACAGGACAACACGGAACGTGCGCGATTTGGACGCAATGAGCGGGGGATTTTAGTGGAGCACGCGCGTGAGCTGCGAGCGCCGGAGCCTCGCAGCGGCGATACTGAGGCTCCGTGTTAAACTGTGGTAACATGAAGAGCTGTTTGGGAGTCGAAACAGCCGGCGCTTTAAGAGAGCCGAGCCAAATGATCCGACTCACTAACGTAAAAAGATAGTATCTGTAAGGGACGGCTCAAGTCAAAATTCAAACCCCCCCCCCCCCCCCGCTCTCGGGGTGGACGCTCTCTCACCCTGGTCTGGCGGAAACACTGCTACTCAGATTATGCTGCTGGTTCAAAAACCCTGCAAAGGCACACAAACACACAGAAAAACAGACATGCACATATTTTCAAGCTTGTGCTTTTAGCTTGTTCTCTATAAGCGTAACATAATTCTTGGTGGATAAGCAGCTGCAAGAGAAAAGGTGTCACAGCTTATAGTGTAATGATAAATGAGTTCCGGTATGTGTTCTCACCATGTAAAAATAGGAGAGGCAGCATCCAATAGTCCAGAAAACAGATCCCGTCTTCACCGACTTCACCTGATGAGCAGCAACCAACACACAACAAGTTTTTAAGTCATTGTAGTTCAGAGATGTGTTATCAGGCCACCAGTGCCTCTGATGAAGTGACAGTGTTGAAATTGGGAGACAGAAGGGATGAAAGGCAACAAATGGTCCCAGGCTGGATTGGAACCCAGCTCCCCAGCAAGTTTTACCAGATGAGCTACAGGGCAGCCCATGCAGCTTGACTATTCAAGTGTATTACCCAGCTATTAACAAAGAGCAGCCACCTCAAGCAGCAATGGCAACTGTTATAAATAGCTGCATTCAGGAGAGTCAGGTCTAAACACTAATAAAGTATGTATGGGCCAGTGTTTCCCACAGAATTTGATTCTATTTGTGGGGGCACCGCACCGCACCCCCCCCCCAACGTTCTTGTTGCTCTGTGTTGCGTTGTTAATGAGTGAAACACACCGGAGTTGAGGATCTGTGGGTTA
>NW_011333820.1:0-5152 GCF_000735185.1 Notothenia coriiceps
AAAACGTTCAGTAGAGACGTCCCATAGAACATTTTACGAAACACAATAGCCAGCATGTGTACAGTGTTTCCCCTAGGATGGAGTCATAGCAGCGGTGCTAAGGCAGATGGGCCCAGCATAATGTGAGCGCGGAGCGCGTGGAATTTTTTAGTGTGTGCGCGTGCGAAGTGCGACCCGCCAATTTGTTTCTATGTGTCTGCCAGCACAAGAAAGGCTGTTGAGGCCTAGTACCAGGGCCGGTTCTAGCCAATTTGCTGCCCTAGGCGAGATTTTATATATAAATAATAAATGAAAAATCTCTACTAAAGACAAATACACTACAAAAACAGAAACTTATGGACATAGACAATATACGTCAAAATGGCTTGAAATGTATTCAGTATTGTGTATGAACATGTGTGAATTGGGGGGTGGACGTCACATCCTCTAGGGGGGTTCGGGGGTATGCCCCCCCCCGGGAAGAGATTTTTTGAACATTTGAAAGTAAAATGCTTCAATCGTGCACTTTGAGCACACAATTACAAGAGACCTGATCTAGGGGGTACAACTCTAAAAAACACCCATATGAAAAAGATCGGTTTACATTTTAATAATCAAATAAGAATATGAACATAACCAATAACCTACCATAGCCAATAACAAATAAATGTAACTTATTTTATTTCTGTTGTTCATTCATATCTTATTTTACCTAGTTAACATTTATTTATTCATGCATATTTGTGTATCTCTCCTTTAAACGATATTTTTGGTTAACTGTCCTATAGTATATATTGGAATGATTTCAAACCTGTTTTTATTTATCCTAATAATCATAAAGGAGTGCCTTGGAAATATGTGTTTACATAATTTGTGGTCAAAACGTTTGAGACCCACTGAGATAACTTAGACTCAAATTAAATATCTAAACAGAGTCCTTGGCTTTACCTCACTGAGCCTCTCAGTCTGACAGGAGAGCTCTCCTTCACCCTGGTTGTAGAAACATCTACTTCTTATATCCGTTAGTGCAGCTAGCACCAGATTCTAATAACAACAGCGCTGGGTACCTGACTGGCGCCCCCTAGCAGCGGCGCGCATGTTTCAGCCGCTGCGCTGCAACGCCACTATTTGTATATAGGGGAAACACTGGTGTAGTTCTGGGGGGACGTTCGATTCCAGTTTTGGATAGTCTGGCGTGGTTTCGTTCCATTTCAAACAGCTGTTTGACGCTAGGCGTAACCTTGGCACACTGCCACTCCAACATCCAATCCCAGAGCTTGTAGATTAATCACGGGGACTGTAGTCCTAAACGATAGCTGGGGATTATGGGTAGTGTAGTGTCTTCGGCCATCCTAAACTCCTAGGCCCTTTCTCATTTCTCTAACTCCCCTCCTCGACTCCCCTCCTCGACTCCTATCCTCGATACTTAGTCCCGCCCTCAGGAGATGCACACTGAAGAAACAACATTTTAAAGTTTATGCATTAGTGTGGGCATGGTCTAATAGCCAAGTAGGCCCAGCAGTAATATTGAATAATCAATACTAATATTGAACGGCAGCTGGCGTTCTGCTGGCAGTTGCATACCTTATTTTATTTTCTGCCCTACTTTCTTGTGTTTTTCACCACAGAGATTTCACATCGACACACACACCATGGAGTTATTGATAATTATTGAAATGTTTTACAAAAAGCATTCAGTGTGCATCTCCTGAGGGCGGGACTAAGTATCGAGGATAGGAGTCGAGGAGGGGAGTCGAGGAGGGGAGTTAGAGAAATGAGAAAGGGCCTAGGAGNCAGTGCGGGACACCTGGTCACCCAACACACACAGTTCTGCCCCTCGAACCACACGCATCTTCAAACAGAAACTACATTTGCGACTGTTTCCGGCACAGTTGTGACCATAGGAATAGTAGCGGCCATTTGTACACTGTTTACAGTTCCCATTGCAAGGATCTGCAAACAGCATAGCAGGTTACTCATTGGTCAATGCAACAGTGCTGAGTGCCATTTCCTGTTGATCTAGTAAAATGGTCACATACAATATTGAAATGTTGTGTAAACTCATTTTGAATCATCACCTCCCTGCAACAAATCCAACACAAGCTGACATTATAACTTTGATTCATTTATTGTACAGCTGCTGTTGTGCTGCATTTATTTTAAATAGGTGTACCTAACAAATTGATAACTGTGTGGACATAGTAGTTCACTTTTCTTGAATCTAATATCCAGTAATTTTGAAGACAGAGGTTGTGTTTCTTAAAAGCCATGCATGACAATAATGTTAGCTGACTCCAAGCAGCAGATCACTTGTGTACCCAGCCAGTGTTACCACACACCAGATGGCAATGCGGCAATTTAGCTAAATGATTCATAGTTAAAAGCAGCATGTTGTAGATGTTAGATGTGCAGTGCGACCTGCGGAATCTATTTAGCTTCAAATCAAAAGACACTGATTTTCATTGAACACGAAGCCAACAGACAAGCATACATCTTCACAACATGGGCAAATTAAATTCTGCTGTTGCACTCAGGTCTGGGTGCGAAACAAAAACATTTGCACATCTACATGTTGGCCAGGTGGATTTTCAGGTTACCAGCTGGTGTTAAATAAAAAGGTTATATAAGCACAACAAATAATGTGATCTAGTACAATGTTCACATATTACAGGCATGCTAAAAGTATCCATATTCATCTCCTATTGAGAACATCACACTATCCTCTCTTGTATCTCATTTTGACCATTGATGCCCTCCATGCAGCTGTGACTTCATATGGTTTCAAATAAGTGCATAATACACAATGAGGAGAACACATTAAGGGATATAATTAGGGATAAAATAAATAATTACGTCAAGGAGAATTTTGAATTTCTCGAGTGTTTGTTGCTCTGGGGATGTGTTTAGGTTTTAAGAAAACAGCTCAGTAACTCTTATTCCAAGGCTTTCAGAAAGACTGCCAGAAGGTCGCAAGCGGAGGATCATTTGTGCTCTGATTCATATTTGTAATACGCTGTCTGTCTATCACTCTTAGTCACTGCTCTATTTGATACTTCTTAAATACCTTGAGTCTGCTCTCTGTTCTGAAAAAATAAAGGCTCCAACAAACTCATGGCCACTAGAACATGAAGTGAATATGAGCTAAAAGCTGATATTAGAAAATGACTGGGATGATATACAAGGGCAGATTAATATGTGATAGATGTGTTGATGGGTGAAACACTCACACACTGTTTTGCTCTTTACAAAGACAAAAAGTTTAAAGCTTCCCTAGCTCACTTTTGAGAATCCCAATGGGCTGGTACCGAAGTGGGCCGGTTGGGCCACTAGGTCCACCATTTCCCCGCAGCGAGGCTCCCCCCCGTTGACAGTTCACGTGGGCTGGGCTGGGTGAGATTCCCGGGGTGGTTTTTAGTCCCAGTCCACCCCTGAAGGCTGCTAATATCACCACCACAAGGTGTTCAACTTGTTTTGGGTTTTTGAGAGAATTTAGAAAAATTACAATTGGAACATACTAGTTTAAAACAGTATAAGCACAATGAGGCTACAAAGTCTGACTAAAGTAAAGAATTCCTTGACATCCTCTGAAGTCAAAGTCACTCTTTTTTAAGACACTTCAAAGCTCAGGCATCTAACAAAAAAAATCATTAAACAAAATCCAAATAAAGGACTCTTATTTAACGCTCTTTGTCAGTGCAGACAAATGAAAATGTTCATACCTGATGATGGCACTAGACAGGGGTTCACCAAGCCATTATATAGGCACAACTCTCCCCTATTCCCTTATAATCTCCCCTGCACATGTAGCAACCTTCCCGCCATGTGCCATATAGTCTAATCACACATCCTTTGTTTTGGTTTCCAGACAGCTGATTCCCTGTTCTGCCTGCCTGCCCCATCGCCTGTTTAGCTCTCCCTCGCTGACTGATTGCTGGATTGGGCCTTGAACCTCTGATCAAGTAAACGCTTGATTGCTTTGAACTGCTCTGCCTGTGAGTCCACATCTCCGTGTGCAGAACCGTTACCGCACCAAAAGCATTTGTAAAATTAAAGTCAACTGAGATTCTGCTATAAAAATGTTTTAATTTAACCAACACTTTATCACTAATTCTGCTTTTCTAAAAACTGCAACACATTTTAAATGTATTGATTGGAGACGTGTGGAGAGAGAACACGCAGGCTGTCGTAAATGGCTTTAGAGAGATGCAGTGCATGATTTGAATTGCTTCTTTATATCACTCTTAGCCCTTAACTTTTGATCCTGCAGTATACAGTAAACTGTGTGGAGTTGTCAAAGTTCAACAGTGCAATAGTGGAGTTCATGCTCATCAATGCAACCTCACATTTTCTTGCTGAATTGTGCTCATCCATCTTTAATGCCTGGACTTTGTCCTCTCCACCTCCTGTGGCTACAACTGAAGATCTAATCTTCCAACATTTCCTTTTTACTCTATCATCATGTAATGCGTGGTTTGTAGCCAGCGCAGCTTCAGGCTTTTCCTTTCAAACTTGTGTTCACCTTGAGTGACATTGCGAGAGATAATGCAGATTTTAATTAAATCACGTAAATGAATAAAAGAAAAATTGTAGCCCTATTTACTGTAACATCTAGAGTGTGTTCTCAAATGCGTTGTGTTGTATACAAGGTCTTTGCACTGATAAAGGTAAAAGCAATACAACCTACTGCATCAGAGATAAGAATAATGTACTGTTTGTCCTATCTTTACCTGTGCCCACAGTGCTATACACATCTGAGCTCAGCTCTCTGCCGCTGTCGAATACAGAGTCGAACGTGATGCTGGGAATTGTGGGAGAAGTTGGACCGTTGTCCTTGTCACTGCTCTTCAGCTTCTTCCTTATCTTCACCTGCCCAAGAAATACAAAATTCTCAGCTCAAGAAAGTTTTCCTGTGGATAGCAAAACCCTGTTCACACTTTATGGAAAGATAAAAATGCAGACATACTTATTAGGCTGTCACTGAATGTGGCCAAAAAATGCAGCCTTGTAAATCTGTAGTCTGTAGGCTGTATGTTAAAAAGCCAATAAAATAAGTTGTCAATGATGTAGATTTCTATTTTTGTAAAATGTATGTATAAACTATTTGATTGAGGTCTGCAGCAGCACAGTAATCAAATGGACTATACTTTATATTTAAATAATTTCAAGGCACACA
>NW_011333820.1:5174-9711 GCF_000735185.1 Notothenia coriiceps
GGGGGGGGGGGGGGGGGGAAGTATGAAAGATCTGTTAAACTTCATCAATCATTTTGGAGGAAGCTGTTTTTGCATACATTATTTTAAACTGCAAAAATATTATTTGGTCCACCCTATTTATAACAATGAAGGGAACAGAAATGCCTCCCGGTGTATGTGTGTATATATTCTCTAATTCTGTGTCTAAATGGTATTCTTTATCTAAATCAACTGCCTATTTCTGTGTCCTTTTCCTCTCTTGATGTTTTGTCTGTAGCTGGTTCTGCAGGACTCCACACTCTGGCAGGATGTGGTGAGCTGCTGTTAGTGTCCACGTCCAGCACATGTCCTCAGTGCCCTTACTGTCCTCACTTGCTCTCCTTTTTATCTTCTGTTACTCTGACAGCACCGTTTTTTAATCAGTACATGCTCCTGTTGTTTTATGTTTGAGTAATGATGTGAGTGATGAGTAGAATATTGAATGCTTTGCACCATAGCTTGCAACTAATATTATGTTTCTCCTGTTTGTTGTGCTGTGGTAAAGATTTGCAATGGTTGTGTTTCCTTTCACGTGTGTTTCAGATTGCCAGCAGTCCTGGACGTCTCTGTCCTCCCTTCAGTTCAGCTCACCACCTCCAGGTAACAACATGATGTTATGATATGATATTCAGGCTGCTTTTTCTCTAAAGTAATAAACAGTCGCATCACATAGGTCATTTTAAGAGTGAACTACAGTGTGATGCGTTTATAAGCGGCCTCATTTAGCTCATTTTCGGTTCATATATTCTCTTCCGCCTCTACTGTGAACTGTTTACATACATAAATGTACAAAAAGGTCTCTATTTTTCTCATACTTTCTGTTCTGCAGCACCTCTTTTCACCCCCTATCTGAAACAACTGGTTAGCTGGCGAGCCCTGTTGTGATTGGTCAACCAATATAAAATGTCCATCCCCTTAGCCCATCACGCAGAATGTGTTGGAGCGCTAGCCAATATTAGCGCAAATGTTACACAGTCATTTAATTCCAATCCAACGCTTCAGGCAGGAGGGGAGTGTCTGGGAGAGAAACTCCCTCTGGAGGGAACCTTGGGATTTTAGCCTTTGCAGAGCATTTATGTACACATAACCTACGTATAACACTACAGGGAAGGGAAAACCTCCAACAACAAAATAAGGCCTCTTTATTATGATCTGTGAAATAAGGTATGCCATTTGTTTTGAAAAGAGCTTAATAGTCATCTTACTCAGGGGAACAATTGTACAATTTGTATAATGTAAATATTATCAGGAAAATCAAGTGAAGGGAGTTTAAACCATTCAGAAGTCCTGTGCTGTGTTTCTATTTTCGCACTCCAGGGAGTACCAACATGATATGTTGTTTTAATAAGACACCTCAGTCGAAGTTAATTTATATGAAAAATGTTGTTTTTATTTTGCACTCAAGGGAATATCAATAAAACGTATATAGGTGTATTCAATTTAAGAACAGCCTTTGTCTGTTTTTGCAAATGAGCTGTTCTGAACAAAATGTTTCTCACAAGCACCAAATTATTTTGAAATTGCCACATTATACAAGATCACTTTTTGTCCCATCAGAAAATGACAGCTCGGTAATTTTCTTAAACAGAGCAGGCAATCACACAGAATGGGTCATAATGTTCCCACAATGTATTAACCTTCCATAATGCATCAGGGATTTTAGCCATTTACTTCATCTGTGACTTTTAGCTCAGCAAGCACATTCACCATAAAGGCTCAATTACTTCTGTTTTGTTGATAGAAGCAGCAAGAGATTAAAGCAAGCATTTAGATAAATAGAATTGTAAATCACCGCACCTCGACCTGACCCGAGTCCCAATCTATACAACAGCACAACTTAATCAGCAGCATCTGTGAATGTCCTGGATACACAGATATATGGATAACTAGTCTAATGTGTGTGTTTGCGTGTGATTGGCAGTGAACAGAATCCCAGGCCTGCTGGACGTCCACTCTCCCCCCCCCCTTCGGAGGAACTGCAGCTTTGCAGATGACCTGGAGCAGGAGGCAGAGCCGTACAATGAGCTGGTTCCTGTCAGCTCCAGGTCACAGTGAGTTCATCCCCGTTGCATAGATGCCGTGTTTACGAACATATTTTAAAGATCTCCTAACATGCAATTTTGAGGCATATTCTCAGATACATAATAATGTATAAAAAACATGTCTATGATGTGTTTTGCAACAGATCATGCATTTTAGACACCCCTCATATCCCTCTGTTTCAGCCCTGTTAGAGAATGGCTGATTCTGGTTCCTTAGCTTTTTTTTTAAAACAACACAAAAGAGCGGAGGAGCTAATGCCTGCTCATAATTCTACCGGCAGATACTCTAAATGCTGCCATGATTAAACGCAATATCATGTTCCATACCACATCAAGGATTATTTCTGAAACAGTATGGAGCTCAAATCCTTTTTCTCTTGCCTTGGTATTGACAACACAGTGCAGGATGTATTTGTAAATTGAAGATGATTGCGGTTTTAAGAGGTTTTAGCTAAACTACAAGACTTTGTTACAAACAGACAGAAATTGCACCTCTCCTAACAGACATGGTCTTTAAAGTGAAACTAAAGAAGCTGGGATTGAAACAGGTAGGTAGGTGGGAGGCAAAGGTTTTCAGCCTCCTGGAAAAATATTTGTCATGTTTCTCACGTTGTATTGTTTCTTTCTATCTCAGGAAGCAGTTGGACCAATTTCTAGAGAAAACAAAAGGTGCAGAAGCTGTTCCATTTAAGCACCCAGCGGCCAGCACACATTGAGCCGAGGCAAAATACTTTGCCTCAGTTGCAATTTTGATTGAAAAAATTTAAGCACAATTGAGTTGAAACATAAATAATGCAACTTTTTAAGAGGCCTTTCAGTTATAGCAGATGGAGCTACTCCTAAATCAATAGAAAGTCCACCAACTTAATGAACAGTCAAAGAATGGCGGATTTAGAGCAAAGGGGGAAAAAGATTGGCCTTAAAGAATGAGCTCTCTGCTCAACAAATAGGGAAACCACCAACTTGAGCACAATATAAGCAACCCGGTATCACGGAAAGACGTGAACATGTGAAGATTTACCATGCCGGGAGACGTGAAGATGTCACGATTTCGTCCCTTCAAACGTGACAGTTACACGGTATTGTTAACATGGCCCAACCAGTGGACAAATACCCGGAAATGCCAAGCAAATGCTCTACTACGACGGTCGGTTGTTATTGTCAATATTAATATAATAATTATTTATTTTTTAATAGTCACACTCGATTTCGCCAATTTTCTTGTTGCCCCAGCTGGTCGACACCTCTTTTAGCAGAAACAAAGGCTACATTAATGTATTAAATCGATGTTAATCCATGTGTGTGGTTGTGGAATTAATGGACGTGATGTTGTAAGATTGCGTTGCCAGGCAACAGCTTGGGTTCATGTTAATATTTAAAAACATTTTAGAAGGCCTCACGAAATACTTTAATGTAAATTGAAATTAAAATGTGAAGGAATGTGTGTATAACAAAATACATCCGTCATAAACAATACCGGAAACAGTCGTAGGCAAGATCCTCAGCTCGGTTATTGGATGTTTTAGCCGCAATGCACGTTGGGATATGGTGTTTATGCAATGTTAAATCCGAAAACATTACCGCAAGGGTAAGATATATTTGCCGTTTTGGCTCAGCTAAGTTGTGTGTTGTCTGGTTTCGCCTTCGCTGCCTGTGATGATACTTATACCTCTAGAATCTGTGGACTCTCAGCTTTAATCTGATATCTTGTTTGTGCAGATCCGATAAGTAATAAAGTATTTATACCGTGAGTTTTGTGCTAGGTGCGTTAGCATTTTTTCGCTCAGGGCTAATTGAGAGGCTTGCTATTACCCTTGTGTTTTGTTTAGCTAAAAATGATTCATATAGTCAGTTAGCTGAGTTTCTTCCCATTAACTGGGTATGACACATTCATAGTTTGTTAAACGTTAAGAAGCCCTCTGACGCTGATTCTTTCAAGATGTTGCGGGGCATGGGGCTTAACTGGTTTGAACTTGAAACGGGTCACGGGAGACCCGAACACAACATAAGGGTTAACACATGTTGCAAACTTTCTACTTTTAGTAGAATAACTAAGAGTTGAAAGAAATTATTTCCCTGTGTGCCTCACTGCATGTGTCTTTTTTTAAAGATATGATTTGGTCCAGACAGAGCATTTATTATACAGTGTTGAAAGTAGGGGTGGGCGGATCGATCCCAAAATATCGATACTTCCGATATTACGTTACGTTTCAAAATATCGATACTAGAGCCAATAGGATCGATACTTTTATACTTTTTTTCCCGTCTCCTCTACTCGTCAATTTCTTCAAAAAACTATGTGCAGACGAACACAAGTATATGCTCTTTTCTTCTCTCTCCGCTGCTGCCCTCCTCTCCTCGAGGCTCACGCACGCGCAGCGCTCCCTGCCTGAACACCGATTATCAAACTGACTGACAGCAGCCAGCAGGGCAGGACAGCAGCAGCCAGCAGGGCAGGACAGCAGCAGCCAGCGACT
>NW_011333821.1:0-5993 GCF_000735185.1 Notothenia coriiceps
CGAATGGTGATTAATCACGATTAATTAATTTTTAAGCTGTGATTAATCTGATTACAAATTTTAATCGTTTGACAGCCCTAATATATATATATATACGAAAAATGTCAATAGCAGTTTCAACTATCTTTTTTGGAAATGAAAATACTATATATAAATATATAAATATGTACACATGTACTTGGCAAATGAATAATAATAATAATATATGCATAATTGCATATAAACATTGTGAACACTTATTTTCAAGTGACCTTTTTTACATTCATATGTTCACGCTGTGGTTTGGAACTGCTTTTGAATGTTATTAGGCATTTTGTTATGGAAAATGTTGTGCATAATCAGTACTGTTTTAAGCTTTACTATGTCAAGACATTTTAATAGATTGAGTTTTTTTAAATATGGGAGTTGTGTGTTCATATTTACCAACACCACAGACAATTCGTAATACTTTTTTTCGAGATGTTATTATTTTTTGTAGATTTGTTGAGTACGTGTTTCCCCATATTTCAGAGCAGTAGTAAAGGTAAGGGAGAAATAGACTGCTATAAAGAGTATTTTTTCTTCAAGAATGTTCTTAGTATGATACAAAATACCTATTGTTTTTGACAGTTTAGTCTGTACATAATTTATATGGTGCTTCCAATTGAGTTTTTCGTCAACAAGCGGTCCTAAAAAAACATGCACCAACTTTTTCTATCTCGGTATTGCAAATCCGTATAATGCAGTCATTTCTACTCTCTGACTTTGTATTGAATGACATGTAATTTGTTTTGGCCACATTAAGGGATAATTTATTAACTGCAAACCAGTTACATAGTATTTCTAATTCTGCATTCACAATTTTAACAAGATCGCTAAGATTATGATGGGAGCAGAGAATTCAAAGTTCAGGTTCAGCCTCAATATATTTGGGGAGAATTAAAATGAGCCGTCTTTATTTGTAGACAGCCAAGCCCCCTCCTGTGTTCGGTGAATCCAATGTAGGATATAAACATGACTAAACTGCAATGATAGCAAAGCTGTGGCTTGTGTTTTTGGGGTAATAAAGTCCAAATCATCGTTGGGCTGTCAGCCTATGAGTGACGTCTGAGGAAGATGAGAAATGTAAATCAAACATTGTTGAGAAAATACTGCATCTCTTGCATTTATTGACGTAGAGGAGCCTTATTGTTTACCTTTTTAATATCGTTTTTTGTCATTTTCAATTGCTTGGTTTTCGTGAAATTAGCCTGTTTTCTTATTAAAGTGTGATTGATGCATCTCCACAGATCATCTTAAAGGCTTCGGAATCCCCCCATTGTAGTTAAAAAAGTCTAAAAACTAGGGCCTCCAAACAGCATCTTGCATAGGGCCCCCAAAAAGCTAGAAACGGCCCTGGATACAACCCGTTCCGTCTCCGTGTAAACATGGCCTAAAGTCTGATTTAAGACTTCAATTTTGTACTTAGGTACAGTACTTGAGTAAATCTACTTAGTTACTTTACACCACAGTAGTCATGCGTCAGGATCATAGACTGGTCAGGATGCATCTCCAGAATAAGGATCCATGCAGCGAGAGTCAAACTGGAGCAGGAAGTGATCTGAATGTTTTTGATCAGAATAACAACATGAAAGCAGAATCAGAGGCACAGATTTGTGTAGCGATGAAACCAAAGCACAATGGACTTCCGTTTTCGTGTCTCAATTTGATTTCACACAAAATATAATGTTGTGCTTCTCCAATGTCAGCGATGGAAGAACCACTCAGATATTTTACTGACACAGCAATGTAAAAGGGAACGTCCTGCATTTAAAATATATGTTACGTATAACTACAGAAGTATTATCAGGACCAAGTAACTTCAAGTATCAATAAATATATAATTTGTGCAAAATTATTTTAATGTTGTACCTTCCCGTATAACTGTGTTCTGCCTGACAACATGTCTTGTGTTACCAAAGAAAAACTAGAGCATACTAAAACCATCGCAATCAGCCTTCAGCAGTTTGATTGAGCTTGTGTAACAACTTTTTATGTAAGTGTTTTGATAATTTGCTGGGCATTGCATTTATTGTATGGATTTTTTTTTAACCAGATAAAGTAGACTTAAAATAAAATCTATAGTAAATGAGTATAATTTGTATCAAAGTAAAGGTGGGACTAGCTTTTAGTGTTTGGGTGGACAATAGAAACAAAGCATCATATTTTTATTAGCCAACCATTTGTAAAGTAGTTAAGTGAAGTTAAGTGCAACAAATAAATAATAATAATACATGGTATTTATATAGCACTTTTCCTGGTGCTCTTATATTACCTCAGGTATACGTTCAAGAATAAAAAAGAATGAAGTAAATGTACTTCCATAATTTGGAATGTTAATAATTTCACTTTTGGACAGGGAGAGGGATGGCTATTGGTTCCTTCTGTGTGTGAAAGGCAGCTTTTATATGGCCTGAGGAGGAGGAGGAGTAAAGGGGGGGGGGTGAGAGAGAGAGGGGAGAACTTGTAGAGCTGCCTGCAGACTTCATTGAGAACTCGGAAAGCGCCAGGCTAACATCTATGAACTGAGTCCTCTTCCAGACCCTTCCCTCTGTGTTCTGCTGGATTACCCTCCCTCCTGCTCGGATTTATAAGGAACACCTGGACCGACCTGGATCTATGCGAACCCTTCGCGGGAGTCAACGGCATTTTGTGAAGCTGAACAGGAGGAATGTATCGTTTCTTTGTGAAACTAACATTTCTGATTCCTGCAATCGTCCTCACACAAGGTAAACTTTCACTTGTTTAAATATGCGCTGCAGAGGAGCATACAGCTGAATTAAAGTTTGAAAGAAGGTTGTAAATATCAGTACCGTGGGATTCTGAGCTGTTAAAAACGAACTGTAGACTGATCACAACTTGGAACCCCCCCAGAAACTTTAATGAAGTTACTTTGCTGGTGGGAATTTACAACAAGTGCATGAGCCAAATGCCGCTGATTCCCTCTGTGTGAACGTTTTTACTTTGTATTAAGGGTCCACAGGTATGTATAGGAAAGTAGGCTATAATGAGCACTTGTAACGCAACAAAAAGTTATACAAAAGTAATGGATCAAAACCTGTCATTTGATTGGCTGTTGTACCTTGGATTTGATCCCTCAGTTATAATAACATATTTAGATGTAGATTGTGCTGAGATGCGGTTTTAAATAACATGGGACATAATGGGAGCGGGTGCGTGTGTGGGGGACGCGTTAGGGGGGGGGGTAGGTAGGGGGACGACACCTTTTGTCTGTACGGTGGGAGAGTGTTGTGGGTGGAGGAGGTGCTGTTACTCCCGTCTGCCGATAAACAATGCCCGAGGAGAGTGTTTTATGGCTCGTGCTGGACTCTGATTTCTTTTGTCCCGCACTGAGCCCCGCAGCTGCTGCAGCTCTCTCCGCAAAAGCGTGCGNNNCGCTCTGGACTCACCGGTGTCCACGAGAGGCTTCCCCCCCAGGACAACTGTGTAACAAATCAATTACAGATTAAGGATGTGTACATTAAAATGAATGTTGTATTAAAGAATTTAATTCACTGAGGAATCATTTCCCATGTATTCCAACTCCAGCTAATTCTTACAGTTTGCAGATTGCACAGTGGTGTGGAGTAACTAAGTACTTTTATGGTACTTGCACTTTACTTCAGTATTTCAATGTTATACTACTTTATACTTCTATTCCTCTACAATTCAGAGGTAAATAGTGTACTTTTACTCCACTACATCTAATACCTTTACAGATGTGGATGAATGATGTGAAATATAATCAAGTGTTAAATCAGACTTTAGTTCCACCTGGAGTAAATTCACAAGCTACCCTGCAGTATACAAAGTCATTCAAACTATCTGCACCTTTACCAGCTTTGAGAACACTTTAATGATCAATCATTATAAAACATATCATATATATTATTCTGAAATGGACCAATCTGCACAATGACTACTTTTACTTTTGGTACTTGTTGATGATAATACTTTTTTACTTTTACTTGAGTAACATTTAGAATGCAGGACTTTTACTTGTATCAGAGTATTACACTCTTGTACTTATACTTTGACTCAAGTTCAAGATTTGAGTACTTCTCCCACCTCTGGTCTCATGAGTATTATTAATTTATTGTTGTGCTCCACAGGTCTAAAATGCTCCCTTCCCACTGAATCATGCCTGAATGGAGGACGGTGTGAAGGCAGCCATAATGGAAATGGAGAGTGCAAGTAAGTGCAGAGTCTGATGCAGCAGATGTTGAAACGCAGACCACCACAGAGCTTCCTGTTATCTTCTGGTCGTCTTAGAGGTGCAGTCTGGCGTGTTTTCTCTACTCGAAAGTGCTTTTTTAGGACGGGGGAAAAGAAAAAAAGGGGCCACATATTCCTCCTTTTCATTCCAGCTTTTGAGAGGGCCCTGTGCCCAGCAACCAGGGGCCCTTGAGTTTGATCCGGGGCTGGTTTAGCTTCTGCATCGCTACAGGAGCCACATTTCTTTCTGAGGCTGCACACATTCCCCTTAAAAAAAAAAGATTTAGGAACTTTATTGTCATTGTTAAGGAACAACGAAATCTCTTTTGTGCCGGTCCCGTTGGTGCAACATATTTAGAAAATAAATAAATGTAGCTGCCTTTCAAATATATTAATAATGAGATATAACAGGATAATCATAAATAATACAGCTTAAATAACTACCCTAAACATGATCATAACGTGTGCATACTTAGTTACTTTCAATATGCAAGTCTATCCTCTTCACTTTATCACACATAGCCATCGTAGCTTAATGTACTGGTGTGCACCTCAGACTGGGATTTATGGAAATTGGAAAGAAGCACTTTTTTTGTCTGTTAAAGAAGTGAAGAAATACAAGTTTAGCAAAGAGTGCAGCTTCAGAGAGGTGAGAGAAGGGTAGCCTGACAAAAGCCCCCCACTCCCTCCTCCCCCGTTAATGAATGCAAGACCCCTTGCCCAGCAGAGTGAGGGGACGCGTCCAGTCCTAAATCTTGTTTTTCTGTCTTTTCATGGGCGACAGCTGGGGCTCGCCCGCCGCCCGCCACCCATTGTCTCGCAGTCAGAATAATGCTGTGTGACTAATCTGAGTGGGGCTTCCCATCATGCCACAGCCACCACAGCACACACCAAACCCCTGCCATAACCCCCCTCCTTGCAAAAGGCTTGTCTCCTGCTTTCTGAATGGACAACCCCAAACCCCCCCCCTAACCTTACCCTGCCTGTGATCTCCATTAGAAAGCCAGATGGCAGTGAAATGTAAGTGGATTGGATGTCAAAAGAGTCGGATTAATTGGAATAAAGTGCAGACATTTAAAGGCAAACAAGTGGGAATGGAGGCAGATTGTGGGATATCTGTTTGGACTTTGCGTGTGTATAACAGTTTAATAGGTGTGATATTTAGCTGAACTATATATGAAAGTGTGTGAGTCATCAAGTTATTGTGCAAGACGACAAAAGACAACTGGACATTGTCATTCCTGAAGAAATTGTTGTGTGAATGCTGAAATGCTGATGATGAAGTTATTACAAAAATGTGAATGAATTATGGTTAATACTTTCTGGGAATGTGAATGTTCTGAATGTCAGGAGTTATTGCAGTGGATTCCTTATCGAGCTGAGGGTTGTGATGTTTTGAACAGAATGTCTGCCACTCATACATTTGGAGTGTGCTTCTCAGCATTCACACCAAACAAGCGGAGGATGGAAAATATTTGTTGCCCTTTTTATAGTGATTTCCAGCTGTGGTAGCCTTATTTTATTATCTGTGAAGAAGAAACTCGGGGGGGGCTGGTGTCTCCTCTGGGCTTGTGGTCAAGGGACAAGGGGGAGCCATTCAGAGCCCCATACTGCTCGCCCAGGGCCACCTATTTCTAATCTGCACACGCCACACACTCCATACACACACACACACACACACACACACACACACACACACACACACACACACACACACACACACAAACACACACAGACCACACACACACACACACACACAC
>NW_011333821.1:6080-15365 GCF_000735185.1 Notothenia coriiceps
CCCACCCCCCCTCCACAAAGCTGTTATTTTGGTCTCCATCTCTACTCAGTTCAATTAAAAACAGACAGGATAAGAGCATCACTTTCCCTCTTCCTCCTTGCTGTCCCTGCAGCCATCAGTCACCGGAGGTACAGACGGGGGTCACGGTGTAGCGTCTCTACTGAGGGGGTTAGGGTGGCAATAACCATTGTTTTCTAGATTCATTTATTCGTTTGGTCTTTAATGTGTCAGAAAGTAGTAAGAAATAGACCCAAAAATACTCACATTAACATTGAAAACAACAGGGTATCTCAAATTCAGAAGAAGGCAGCATTTTCTGCCATCTTTGCATAAAAATTCATTTTTTTGCAGATAGTCACAATATTTTATTTCTACTCTTAAAGGGGGCTTTTAAAAATATACCTCTTATCCTTACTATATATATTTTTGGACACTTTATCTGGCAATTTAATTGAGTGATTGTGTCTTGACATAAATGGAAAGTCCACCTGGGGAAACCAATGTTTTGCACGATAGGAGAAAAAGAGTCTCACACTGCAATAATAGTGAGAGCAATGCCACAAAATTTGGTCATGGTTGAGATATTGTGAACTAAAATTGTTCCTGTTAAAAGTAGGCGTCTCATTGTTTTAAACCCACTTTTGTGGTTCTTGGCTCCTGAGTCATACTCTTGATTTGGAGTTTTTTGCACGCATGCAACGACTCAGATTTGAGTGGTAAGGTATAGATTTAAATCCTCTTGCAGCACAGTTCCCACGAGTGTGAGCGCAGAGGGTCAAATCACTTGCTGGCATAGAGAACAAGGTTAGGCTTAGTGTAAACTGGTAATCAGATGTCTTACAGATGGATTTAGGGGGATAATAATCACTTCGAGACTAAAGTGGTATTCCATTGTCCCCGTCCTTAGGAAAGGATGTCTTTCTGTCCTTCCTGCTTCTAAAGTTAGACAAACAAAAACGTTTTCAGGCTGCCCAGACAGGTTTTTATTCTATGAATCATAGTGCTAATAAATTAGACTCTGTCTTTGGCAAAACATGTCATGGGAGGGACAAACACAGTATCAACAAACAGTCTGTCTTTTTTAATCCTTACAAAGGAGAGTGTCTTTTTCTTTTTTTTGAAGACATCTCATCAGGTTTGTCTTCAATTGCCAACCTATTTTGAAAGGTTGCTGTGCTTTAAAAGAAACCCAAACTCATATTTATGCCTCAAATCAATTGGTCACAAGTAATGGCTTCAGTGAGGAGCCAATCTGAATCAGATCTAAATTGTCTTACGTCATGTTGTGGTAATACCAGACGCACAGAAACAACAGCGAGCCGGCGTAATAGGGAAGCACTCGCTCATGATTCTGTGAAGTGAAAGGTTATCTGAAGGTCTGGGGCTTCCTGTTTCCCATGCAGCTGAAGCCGCTCGCTATGCAGGCAGCTCTGAAAGCATGTGGGGGCACAGAGAGTCACATTTTTAGTTTCCATTTGTGGGACGGTGATGGGGGCACGGTGAGGTTGAGAGGTTGCTGCCCCTCGAACACCGGCTTTTTTTCACTGGCCGTCTGACTGCTGATGCGTCTTTGCTGAAATAGACCCTGTTTTGGTGCAAGGTGCACGTTAATAATAAACTCAGAAAACATCTCAACTGTCTCGCTGCGTGGTTCAAATACCGCAAGACATCTGACAGAAATAGACCCGTGGCAGAAAAACTTCAGTCTGTTGCGGTGTGTGTCCGACCTCTGTGACCTTGCATGGAGCTGTCTGGTGTTGCATATTGATGTTAAAATGTCTCACACATGAAGACCGTCTACAGCACCACTGAGGAGACGTTCCACTCTCATTCAGGAAGGAATGCTGCTCTTCATTCGTCCTCCTACAGGATTACGGAGCAGGTCTCAGCTCCATGTGGGCTTAAGCCAATCAGGTGCACTCAGGCTGGGTCAAGTGGGCCTGTTGGTGTGGGGCTGCTTTTATTGGGTCTAAGCTCTGAGGCTGCCACTCCCCTGGTTGGGCCCATTCCCAAGATGCCAGGCCAAGTTAGTAGTTGATTTCGAGTCCTCCAGTGTGGAATAAACATTAGATACGTGGACACATATTTCCCCACTTTTAGTGTCAGCGGGGCCCCAGAAGAGTGGGATCCTGTGCGCCTGGAGATCCTCAGAGCGGGGCGATCAAAGTCGTGTCACAGCGAAGAGATAAGAGGCTATTTGGCTGTAGTGGGTATTGAACGGCACAGGCACAGGCTGTCAAACTTAGAAACACCAGCCACTTTGGCATGTCAGGGTGCACCACGGAGCATGTGGAAATGGTGTGAACGGGTTAGAGGCATGCGTGTAAGTGCATGTTTTGCAGGATTAATCAAAGTTGTCAACTTTTAGATGAATCAAAAACTATTTTGGCATCTGGTTAATCAGTTTGAGTCATTTTTGTAGAAAGAAGAAGTGAACATGACAGTGATTCCTGCTTCTTCAATGTGAACACTTACTGGTTTTGTTACTCATCTATTAGAATAAACAGAATATGTTTGAAGTTATGGACAACACAAGATGCTTGAGCATGCTTGTATTGGGCTTTTCTGACATTACCAAGTGAGTTGCAGCTTTGAAAATATCCATTAGAGGAAATGTTATCAGTTACTGCTCATTATCCCTAAAGTCCCCTTGTTACAAGTTAGTATTTCTGCTACAAGAGACAAGAACAACTGCGTAGAGCTGGTCCCATTTCAGCTCTAAAAGGAGGATGTTACATGTGATGTGCTGCCCTGATAAAGTGTGACCTGAGGTACTTTAGCAGATGTGTTGTTGCTGATGACGATTGTCAGAAGTGCAGCGGCAGGCAGGTGTGTTTCCTCCTGTGACTGTGAGGCGGGAGGTCTCCAGAACAAGGTCCACCTCTCCCACACACACACACACACACAAGCACACACAAACACACACACACACACACACACACACACACACACACACACACACACACACACACACACACACACACACACACACACACACACACACTGAAGATACAACCCAGTGTTTGCTAACTGGTATATATTTGTGCGTGAAAGCGATCTTGCAGTCATTAGTCAAGCAGGTGCTCCCATAGGTGTCTGAGCCTCGTAAATCTTCCCACATCATTCTTTTGAGTGTGAGACAGGAAGTAGCTTAATCACTGCCAAAACAAACCAAGCAAGAGCCTCCTTTTTTCTTGATTCTCAGGATTTAACACCACTTAGCAACCACACATTTTTTTTTTACTTTGCAGTTTTGGAATAGTACAACTTGATAGACAGGAGAGATCTTGATAGGAACCCTCTCCTGCATGTATTTACAGCTATTATGTAGCTTTTCACATGATCTCCTGTAGTATCAAACCCACTGATTCCAGTTCAGTCCCTTCCATGCCCGGTACATTTTTCATTTCCTTTCTCAAGAGCCTCACTGTTTTGTTCTATGTCTTATTCCCAGATGTGTACCCCAGGGGTCAGAGCTTGGCTAATGGTTAGACACATCCAATGGAACATCAGTTAACTGAGCAAAAAAAACGAGGAGGAATAAGAAGACACTTTAGAGAGACAAAGTAGTGAAGTGAGTGTGTGACATTTGAAAACATCTGAATCAGAATTCCTTTATTTGTCCCGCAACGGGGACATTGCCATTATTGTGCAGATAAAGTATTGTGCAGATAAAGTAAAGCACACGTTATTAATGGTTAAAAAAACACAATAAGTAAACAAATCAAATAGCAGATAAGTACACCATGGTAAAGAAAGTAGCAGTGTATATATAACTTTTTAAAGTGACCAGATACAAATAAAGAGATAGCTGGTACCGTCTACAGATTGTAAATACATCTTTATATTCACAGGCACTGTTATTGCACATCATCAGGGATCAGCAGTCCATGTGTGTGGTGGTCTACCACAGGAGATGCTGTTTGAAGACTCACCAATAGAATAATACCAACACATTGTCACTGGATGCCAATCGTAGCCATTTTCAGGACATTTTCCTCAGTTGTGGCATTTCCAGCGCACAGTAGGGGCTGGTCTTTGTGTCGGGGATAAAGTCACCCCGAGTGGCAGATGGTAGATCAGCCTCAGCGGGGAGAAAAGGGAGAGGGGAGAGAAGGCAAAGAGGCCGTCCCCACAGTCACAAAAGTGTTTGGGGTCAGAGGTCGGGGAAGCATCTGCTCCGGCCTGAGGGGACATTGCATGGCGGAGACAGAGACCTGTTGCCGTGGTGTGTGTGTGTTTGCTGCTTAGCTTTTCAGCGTGTGGGTGGATCTTTATCTCAGATTGGGCTGACTTCAGGACAAAGAGGATCTATTACAGTTAGTTAGCGTGGGATGACACACACATGGGTGCACACACACACCAACACAATGAACAACATCTGTTCCATTACTAGGTTTTATATGCAGAGGTTGAAGAAGTACTGAGATCTTGTATTTGAGTAAAAGTAGAAGTACCAGAGTGTAGGAATACTCTGTTACAGTAAAAGTTCTGCATTCAAAATGTTCCTCAAGTAAAAGTAGAAAAGTATTCTCATCTAAATATAGTTAAAGTAGCGACAGTAAAAGTAGTCATTGTGCAGATTGGTCCATTTCAGAATAATAGATATGATATGTTTTATAATGATTGATCATGAAAGTGTTCTCAAAGCTGGTAAAGGTGCAGCTAGTTTGAATGACTTTGTATACTGCAGGGTAGCTTGTGGATTTACTCCAGGTGGAACTAAAGTCTGATTTAACACTTGATTATATTTCACATCATTCATCCACATCTGTAAAGTAACTAAAGCTATTAAATACATGTAGTGGAAGAAAAGTACACCATTAACCTCTGAATTGTAGTGGAGTTGAAGTACAACAAATTGAAATACTCATGTAAAGTACAAGTCCCACAATATTGTACTTAAATACAGTACTTTAGTAAATCTACTGAGTTACTTTACAACACTGTTGATATGAACACGGTGAATTCTCCTCAGTGTGTTTTCATGGTTAAGTGGAACAGGAAGCAAGGAGACTTCAAAGCAAACCCAAATGTTTTTTACAATCTTCTGCCAATTGCAACTGTCTGGGCTCCCTGTGGAGCTCATGGCACTGTTAAAACCCTCTGAGTGGTCTCACCTCACAAAGTCAACAAGGGAGTTTTTCAGCAGTCCCATGTGACATATGGGGAGTGCTGTAAAAAGCAAACAGCTGGGAGTTGTACAGAAATTCAGGACAGAAAACAGAGCAAAAGCAGAGATAGGAAGAATCAGAATCCGATTCCTCTAGTATTCCTGCAGCGAGGAAATCTACAGCGCTACAGCAAAAGTGACATAGATAAAGGGCAAGCAATAAAAAAGAGTAGCTAACATGTTAAATATAGAGAAAATGCACACATTAGAAATAAATAAATAAAAATTAGTACTCATCCATTTAAAACAAAATGAGTAGCAGAATTTAGAATAGGGAAGTGGACATAATAAGGTTTGAGATACTATAAAGATTATTTGCACAGTAGAATTGCGCAAAAAGTGTATATATTGCCCATTGATATATATATCACAAGAGGGAGAGAATATTCGGTACTAGTGCAGAAAAAAGGGATTGAGAAGAGGAAAAGGTAGGAACTAAAAAAGCGTGGGGGAGAGGACACAGAAGTTGCAACAGCTGACTTCACATGGGTTCTTTATGTCCCTGGAGAAGAGGCTGGTTTGTTCACACCCCCCATCTGACAAGGGGACAGAGGGGAGGGCTGGGGGAGGAAAGGAGGGATAAGGGGGGGNGGGGGGGGGGGAGGAGTCCTGTCCAACAGCTGCCTTCATTAACATGCGCACCTGCTCCCTGTGGAGACACTCCAACAGATGCCCTCCCTCACACACACACACACACACACACACACACACACACACACACACACACACACACACACACACACACACACACACACACACTCATCTGCACACAGCTACACACTCACAAGCCCCGATTCAAACATAAACACTTCTTTCGCTGACGTTCAAAGATGACACGTGACACAGAGGACTTCCTGTTATCTTCAAGGATTTGAACTAAGAAGTCGTTTTTCATTATGGATTTGTCAATAGATTATTTTCTAAATGAATCCTTTGGTCTATTTAATAGTCCAAGGAAGACTCATTTGATTTCTTTAAATGTTTTTTATGCCAAATACTAAGGATATTTAACTTAAATAGGACTTAGCTTTTTTGTACAACATTTAAAAAAAAGAACAACAGCAGGACAGCTGATCATCACAGGCTGAAAAGAGCTGTCTGTAGATTTGCATGAAATCACTTGAAGATGCCAAATGCTTTTCTGACAGTTGTTCCGTGCAATTATGCTCCTCCAATGTTTAAGCTGAGTTTTATTGGAGCCAATGTATTACTACCCAGATGCTGCAGAAGAGTGCGGCCGACCTGATTTCTGTGAGTTATGTGACTGTAGCAGCAGTCCATCCTTAGTGTGAATGTGAGGGCTTAGAGTGTGAATGCAGAGCTTCATTTAGGACATCCAGAGCCGGCCCGGACCCTTGATCTCTGCACTCATTCAGGATGAGTGTGGACAGCCTGGGAGGGAAAGGTAGATGGGAACCGCTGTGGACTGTTTAGCAGCGTCTGTTCTCCAACACTGTGTGTTCAGGGTTCTGAGGGAGTCTAATCCAGAGAGACACACTAGATCAACAGGCCGTTCCTGTCCCGCTGCACTGGGACTTTTCTGGGCGGGAAACTTTCCCCCCTCCCCTCCCCCTTATTCCCCCTTTTGTTTGGATAATTGCTCAGAGAGTTATACAAGAAAAAAAGATCCTCGTTTTCTAATCACCATTTCTTCTCCCTTCTCTAAAGACACACAATACAGACTGTTGTGCAATAAACCTGCAAGATAGATGGATAGAGAGATAGATAGATAGATAGATAGATAGATAGAGAGATAGATAGAGAGATAGATGGATAGATGGATAGAGAGATAGATAGATAGATAGATAGATAGATAGAGAGATAGATAGAGAGATAGATGGATAGATGGATAGAGAGATAGATAGATAGATGGATAGATAGAGAGATAGATAGAGAGATAGATGGATAGATAGAGAGATAGATAGAGAGATAGATAGAGAGATAGATGGATAGAGCTTTATTGATCCCAAATTGTGAAATTCTTTTGTTACATCAGCATTGTGTTCAGGCTTTACAATATTTGAAAAATTGAATAAAGTATAAACACAATAGAAATGAAAAATATTAAAGGTAGTGTGTGTGTGTATATATAAACATAGCAAAGGAAGAAAATACATGTATATTATTATATATATTTTAAAAATATATTTATTATAATATATATTATTGGCTTATCGTGTCGATCTTTTTTATATTAATCGTTGGGTCTTTAAAACTGTTCAAGAAAGTCAAAATGTGATTTCTTAAAACGTCTTCTTTTAAATGTCAAAACCCAAAGATATTGAATTCTGTATTTGACAGAGGGCGCTTCACCTTTATGCACAAAAAAGCTAAACATTATTATTATTATTTTTATGTATTGGTTGATTTCCAGATCAATAATCATTTGGTTTAGAAAACTTCAGAAAAAAGTGACAAATATCAATCAATTTTCTCAAGTTCCATAATGATGTTGTTAAATGTCTGGTTTTGTCAGCCCAAAACCCCAGGAAATGGCATTTTATATGATTAAGCAAAGATAAGATAAGGTATACCTTTATTGATCGCTGTTAAAGCGGCCACAGAAGAAGAGGAAAAGCAGGAAAGCTGATCAATTGAAGGCTGATACAAAAAATGTCTGCCGATTGCTGGCTACTATTATTATTTCTTAAAAAGTGTTTTATTACTTATGTGTGCTTTTCTTTTTTATTATTGCTTTTTTTTGTATTCACTGTTAATGTCCCGCTGTGGGACTAATGCAGTGGTTCTCAAACTTTTTCTGTCAGGCCCCCCCTTGACCACAAGAGTTTCACCCCAGCTCTCCGTTACTTTCCGGGGGGGGACAGTACGGTAGACGCGCTCTGTGGGTCCCACTTTGTACAAAACTTTTGCTTTTAGTACTTAAAGCAGTTTAATTTAACTTAAGGCTGTTTATTTATACTATGTCATGTTTCATGCAGGACCCAGAGGACCCAGGTAAGGTTCGAGCCAAGACACACACACAAACGGTTGCTCGGGTAAAGAGCGAGCGCGCCACGGGCTCACTGGCGCTCTCTACGCGTGGCCATGGGGCGGCTCTACGACGACAATCGAGAGAGGAACACGATCCGGCTCGATGCGTTGCGCTATATTCTTGTCGAAGAAGTTGTGTGTTCGCACGCTCCTCTCGAGAGGACAGTCGTGAGCTCACGAGTCCGGACTGTCATGTCCTGAGAGGCCGACGCCAGAGTTTGCAAAACCAGGGCTAATTACATCTTGTTACATAAGGGTTTCGTGGTGGCAAACTATACGTTATGTACGATATCGAACATTTTTTTATTTCTCTTAGTTTATTTTGTCCCATATTTCTATGAGTATACAAATTTTGCCCCTCCACTACCGACATTGTAAGGTAGTTTCTGGTTTCGTTGACGCAAAGTGGGGCCCCCGCTAGAAGGAGCCCACTGCGTAGCGGGGGCTAGGGGGGATAAAGGCCAGGTGGAGGGGTGCAACACATTTGTTGATGCGTGGAGAATTGGGGGGGCTCGAATGGTGGATAAACGGTACGCGTCGGGACTAATGGACGGCTGGCGGGACGCAGTAGACGCATGTGGTCGAGTTGTCCATCGTGCGGCCACCATGGAACGCACCCCTCAGACTAACGTCAGTCTTGTGAAGGTGACTCGGCTGACGGATGGTAATTAGGTCCTTTGGATTTAGGCAAACTTCGTGCGGAGAGTACCTTGGTGCACGGTTCGGTGGGGTGTCGTGGGGTGTTGTATTTAGAAGACCGCCAGCGGTGACTCGGACGTTGGCTAAAACTTCTTTACACGTCACGGTTTGTCCGAGTAGACGTCGGTGTTACGACACTATGTCTGTGTGAAAAAACGGTTTATAGTCGGAAAAAGGAAAGAAACAACAGTAAAAAACGTGTCTGACGTTCACACATTTTACATAATATTGAATAACAATGATCGTTTCCTAAGTGTTAATGCATAATACATAAATAAAAAACTAGTGATGTCTTGAAAACCTCGAACAAAAATATTAGTGACAGATCGTTTCCTTACCGGAGGTCCAAGTATAACTACATAATTATTTCCAATCTGAACGCCGGATAACGCACCTGATAAAAAACAACCCCCCTTGGCGAA
>NW_011333821.1:15431-20817 GCF_000735185.1 Notothenia coriiceps
CAGGCATTAGCTCCGCCTCCTCTTTTTTTTTTTTCAAGCTAAGGACCCCAAAATCTGCGTTTCTCTAACAGGGCTGCAAAAGAGGGGTATGAGCAACATGAGGCATGGCTACAATGGGTGATCTGTTTGGTATTTTGAAAAAGAAACTTCACAGACATGTTTTATATAGGTATGGCCCTACAATGTATTTTTCAAATATAGCATGATAGGTCCACTTTAAATAAAAGGTAGAGTTCACAATGCATAAAACAGAGGGAGGTCCAACAATGAGACATTTATCCTTAATGTTTACAACAATCACACTTTTAGCTAAATGTATCTTCTCCATTATGTGTGTTATTATGAACAACATTTTGTGTATAATAACCCTTTAAAATGCTTGTATCGGTTTTATTGAGATCTTTAGGTACATTAGCAAGGTAGAAAACCAGCCACATTTCTATTTCTCAGAAAGATTTGATGTGGCAATTATGCAGCTTGTATTATTGTCTGAGTGTACAGAATGAGTTGTTTGTATATGCAGATGACCGAGAGATATTGTGTGTTAAAGTTGAACCCACGCTGTGTGTCTCGCGGGGGTCCGTGCAGGAATGCATCGAGAGAGCGGAGCTGCACGACGGCCTGCAGAGAGCTGAACGTCATCTGTCTTTAAGTTCACAGCGATATCGAGAGGAAAAAGAGGCCTAACTAATGTTGCCTCATCTTTTTATGAAATCCTCCACAGTTTTTCACCACTCTTCTTGTCTCTCTCTTCAGGCTTCAATGGTCCGCACTGTGAGCATAACATCGACGACTGTCCGGGCCACAACTGCCAGAATGGCGGCATCTGTGTGGACGGTGTGAACACCTACAACTGCCAGTGCCCTCCTCATTACACAGGTGACGTTTTGCTTTAAGAATAAATACAACTTCAAGGTCAAACCTGTAAAGAAGTAATTTGTAACCGTTCCTCTCGTTTCTGTGAACTCTTGCAGGTCAATACTGCACAGAAAACGTGGATGAGTGTGAGTTGATGCCCAACGCTTGCCAGAATGGAGGGACGTGCCACGACACTCACGGCAGCTACCACTGCGTCTGCGTCAACGGCTGGACGGGCGACGACTGCAGCGAAAACATTGACGACTGCGCCAGCGCCGCCTGTTACCATGGCGCCACCTGCCACGATCGTGTGGCCTCCTTCTTCTGCGAGTGTCCTCATGGTCGCACAGGTACGTCTACATTGGCTTTCCCACACATACACTTTATTTCAACCACAAAAAATGTGAACTACTCTCATTGAGTTCTATAACAAATGCCTCTATGGTGAATAAAGAATCTGAAAATCCTTCATTCACAGTAGAGGAATGACTTTACTAAAGTAACACAGGGTGAAAGTCTGATTTATCCTCTTCTTGTGTGTGAAGTATTCCTGTAACAAAGTGATCAAATACAATGACACAGTTCGATTCAGTCTTATCTTGTGATGCCTTCAGGTTTGCTGTGCCACCTCGATGACGCCTGCATCAGCAACCCGTGTCAGAAAGGCTCCAACTGTGACACCAACCCCGTCAACGGCAAGGCCATCTGCACCTGCCCCCCCGGGTACACCGGCTCCGCCTGCAACCTGGACATCGACGAGTGCTCCCTCGGTAAGTGACGAAACTTAACTAAAACATTCCTGCTTTCTGCAATCACTCTGTCCAACAGAGAACTCACATCACACATTTGTACATCCAAAAATCATAATGCGTCCATCTGTATGTAGTGTATTTCATCGAATATGGTATTTTTTGCAAACTCCATGTTAATATATTTATTTTGCTATCTGTAATTGGCCCTTTATAGTTTATATATGACACTCTTCTGGTATACTGTATATCTTCTTAAGGTTTAAGTTCTGTTTTTATTTGTATTTTGAGGTGTTTATATTTGATGCTTATGTTTGTTTATTTTGTACTCCTTTTCATCTTCACATTGAGTGCAATGCCTTGTTTACATGGAGCTTGACAAAAACAATCCCACATTAGGATCAATAAAGTGCATGGTATCTTATCTTAAAAATACTGTTATACCCAGTTATATTTGCATACATTACCACATGTGCATGACAACCTTTATCTCTTGTGTTAGGTGCCAACCCCTGTGAGCATGGCGGGCGCTGCCTCAACACCAAAGGCTCGTTCCAGTGCAAGTGTCTCCAGGGATATGAGGGCCCTCGCTGTGAGATGGATGTCAATGAGTGCATGTCTAACCCCTGCCACAACGATGCCACCTGCCTGGACCAGATCGGAGGCTTCCACTGCATCTGCATGCCAGGTAACAGCATGGATTTATATCGGAAGTGAACGTGGGGAGATAATGCGTGGATCTCCGTAATATTGAATTTTCTAACTCCTGGGATTTGTCTAATAACTCACGTGTGTGAATTCAGGATACGAGGGTGTGTTCTGCCACGTCAACACAGATGAGTGTGGGAGCCAACCTTGTCTCAACAACGGCAAGTGTGTGGACAAGATCAACTCCTTCCACTGCGAGTGCGCCAAAGGTGAGAAATAATGAGGGAAATTGAAAGATGAGGAAGTTAATGGAGTAAAAAGAATAAGTTTTGGGATCCATCAGGTCTCTTTTCACCCCTTTTTTTCAGACAATATAAGTGGCTATTAAATAGTAAAGTATTAACTCAGCTGTAAATGAGTATAGCACGCCACAGATCAAATGTGAATGATTTATTTCCTCTAATAATGTAAGTGAAAGTGTTTCTGGTGAACAGGACACATTGCAGGGTGCAGAATCATTAGCATTTTTGGCGGGTTTGTGTAAGAGCTTAGTGCCACAATTGGGGGCAGGGATTGGTATATGGCCGGTGAGCTGGAGGCCATTGTGTTTGGGTTTGAAAGAAAGTTTTCCCTGCACAGTAAGAGCCAAGGAGGGGGGGGAGCGGAGGGAGGAGGGGGGGGGGGTGTGTTATGGATGGTTTGTTTGGACCTGCATTCCTACTTCAGATGCTAATTAGCTTCTAGCCATGACATACACAATATAACTTTTAATTGCAAACATTCAAGCAAATACCTGAAGCTTAATCCTGTGTTTTCCTCAATACATTTGCAGGTTTTTCAGGGAGTCTTTGTCAGGTGGATATTGACGAGTGTGCCAGCACCCCCTGCAAGAACGGAGCTAAATGTACTGATGGTCCGAACAAGTACACCTGCGAATGTGCTGAAGGTAAACAAACTCTTTTTTTCCTGAAATGTCTTGCATTTTGTTTTAATTCCTCTCCAAATAAACACTCCTTCCTCTCTTGTGCAGGTTACAAAGGGCAGCACTGTGAGACGGACATCAACGAGTGTTACTCGGACCCCTGCCACTACGGCACCTGTAAGGATGGCCTGGCCTCCTTCACCTGCTACTGCCGCCCGGGCTACACCGGCCGCCTGTGTGAGACCAACATCAACGAGTGTCTGAGCCAGCCCTGCAGGAACGGAGGCACCTGCCAGGACCGGGAGAACACGTATATCTGCGCCTGTCCCCAAGGAACAGCAGGCAAGACTTTAGAACAGGGCCACAAACAGAGAAATATACAAAGGGCTGGGCCCCTCACTGCAGGGGAGGTATATTGCCTCATAAGTTAAGTTAAGAGTTAGCACAATCAATCAAATGTAGGTAAATGATGCTTGCTACTTGAATATGCATACATCACAGCTTTCCATAAAGTTTTATTTAGTTTGTTACAAAAAGTGTTGAGAGGGGGGAGGGGTTAAGGCGAAATAGGAAGGGTATATATGCTAGTTATGCAAATAAGTAATTGGGCTTTTTTAATTCAACAGACTATTGCGATATAATGAGATTTTCCCTAATATAATTTGCTAACTTAATTTCAAATCTCCAGGTTTCCACTGTGAGGTGAACCTGGACGACTGTAAGAGCAAACCCTGCGACTACGGCCGCTGCATCGACAAAATCAACGGCTACGAGTGTGCATGCGAGCCGGGCTACACAGGTGAGCACTGGAAGGAGGTACAGATGGGGGGGGGGTGGCCCCTGAGCTTTGGGAGGGGCAGGTAGGACAGGTGGCTGGCGGGTTCACTGCTGCGAAACAATGGTGTCAGATATCCTGGGTTGGAGAGAAAGGAACACAGTCCCATACCTGATACACACACAAAACAACGCACACACACACAAAGCGCTTACTTTGTGTGCCATTTGAAAAGATTCTGACGTGGAGTCTGGAGTAAGGTGATACTTTAAAAGGAAGAGAGCTTGGCCTTTAATCACATATCTGAAGTTTAGCAGTGTGTAACAGCACTGCAAATCCAATTCCTGTCTCAGAGTGAAGCAACACCTAATTCACCTCAGGGGGAGAAGTACTCAGATCTTCTACTTAAGTACAAGTTCCAGAGTGAAGGAATACTCTGTTACAGTAAGAGTTCTGCATTCAAAATGTTAAAGTAAAAGTAGAAAAGTATTATCATCAAAATATAGTGAAAGACAGTAAAAGTAGTCATTGTGCAGATTGGTCCATTTCAGAATAATATATATGATAATGATTGATCATGAAAGTGTTCTCAAAGCTGGTTAAGGTGCAGCTAGTTTGAATGACTTTGTATACTGCAGGGTAGCTTGTGGATTTACTCCAGGTGGAACTAAAGTCTGATTTAACACTTGATTAGATTTCACATCATTCATCCACATCTGTAAAGTAACTAAAGGTATTAAATACATGTAGTGGAGGAAAAGTACACCATGTACCTCTGAACTGTAGTGGAGAAGAAGTACAAAGTTGCAAAACATTGAAATACTTAAATAAAGTACAAGTACCATAAAAGTACTTAGTTACTTTACACCACTGTGGTGCAATCTGAACTGTACGGATTAACAGGGATTAGCTGGAGTTGGAAACAAATTGAAATACTCAAGTAGTACAAGTATCTAAAAATGGTACTTAAGTACAGTACTTGAGTAAATCTAAGATAAAATGGACCTTTGATGATAAAGATAAGAGATAAAATAATGAATAAAATAAAATAAGAATAAACATGTAATAACAGAATGAAGAGAAATAACATGAGGGGAGAAGGAACAAGTGCGCAGGCTTCTGTTCACCCTCCCCCTCCCTCTCTTCTTCCTCCTCCTCCTCCACCTTTGTGTGCTGACTGGGTGAGTGTGGAGGGCATGGCGGGACGGAGAGGGACAGAGGACCATTGTGAGTGCAGATCAGGCAGTTGGGCCCTCCCCTCCTGATTGATGAAGAGCAGGGTGGGTGAGGGGATCAGAGAGGGGGGGGGGGGGTTTAATTGTTATTCTGTCGTCTGTGAAATGGCTCTGGCCTTCTGTCCCCTGTAAACAGCCCTGGGTGAGGTTAGTTCTCCCTGGATGGGGGGTGGTATGTGTGTGAATAGGGAATGTATCT
>NW_011333821.1:20862-28139 GCF_000735185.1 Notothenia coriiceps
AGGTTCATCCTACGCATGACGCTTTGGAAGGGACCGAACTGCTTCTTCACTAGGAAGCAACACTTGTTCTCCAGACCAATTACGCGAGGCGTGGTGTCGTCGTCCTGGGCGACGCTGTCTCAGGTTGTCTCTCCGACCTCGACGCCTGTCATCGGATCTTTGTCCCAACTACCGCAACATTTCCTTGATATACCATTGCCGCCAATGCATAGTCTTTATGTTTTTAGTTCATCCGATTGACATAAAGTCGACCGCCAATGTAAACTTTTTGCTCCATTAGACCTATGTCTATGACCAGTATTTTGGACTTCACTTATGTAAACCTTATGAATAACCTTAATAACCACCTTTTCAAAGGGAGTGTTTTACATTGATAAGTAAATGGGCGTCTTGACACACGGTGTGACGGTCGTCGCGACGTCGTACAGACACTCGCTCTCTCTACGCACAGACAACTCCCGGGCGGGGGGCGTGCGTTTACTCTCTCCTCTAGAGAAAATTTTATATAGCTTTCAATCTTTGCCTCTACCAATCTATTTTACACGCTTCTATTGCAAATACATCGTAAAGAATATAACAGCTTAATACTGTACAGTATTGCCCTAGTTTAGTTTCACCTTACCCGGACGACGACGACTTACGTACCCCGTTCACTGACCTTTTTCAAAATTTTCAATAATGTAGCAAAAGTTTATTATTACTTATTAAGTAAGATAAATCCCCGCGGAAAGTTTTCGTGGGTTTCCTGTGGAATGTTAAGTATTTAGTAAGTTCCTTTACAAAATTCTGTCATGTTTCTTACGCTCAGGCCCACTACTAAAAAAATACACCCACGTCAGGTCTTACTCTCTCGACAGGTCTTTACTGTGGTTCTACAACACAAACTCAAGAACTATTCGGTAATCTTGTCATTGTATTCACAGAGGACAAGTGGTTTGTATGGGTAGACAATACCTTTTTATTTCGTAAGATTTTTCATTAGACTTATGCAAAAATTCTGTGCATTGACATTGACATAAGACTATGAAAGGGCGAGACGGTGACGATTGGAGGAGGACAGGGAGGGCGTGGGGCCTGGTTGGAGGTTCAGAACCCCGCCTGTCTTGTCTCGGAAGAGGCAACGACGTGGGTGGGGAGACCTTGAGTGATGGGGTTAGTAGTCTCTAAGAAGGAGGAGTGTCGTAAGTTTTTAGTTCGAGGTTTTGGGTTGGACAAAGTTGTGACGTAAGGTGGTGACTGGGGGGGGGGAGTGGGGGATAAAAGACAAAACAATAGAGAAAATAAACATACCAGAAAAAAACAACAGAAAAGATTAAGAGACAGTTTCGAGAAACTCAGAAGCTTCGCGATATTTTCAGGGTACATAATAATATAAATAATAATGAAAGTGTTTAAAGCCCGGCGCTTTTCACAGATAACCTATTGTAAAACCGGGAACCTGTTTACATCAACCACTAGGGACCCACCATACCACAACGTTTGCATTGGTATTCTTTTATTCAACGTTATATCATCGCAGTTTTATATTGCTAATATTTTTCTTTTACTTAAAAATTCATTGATACTTCGTAATTTTTTCTCGAATTCTGTTCATAAATGTAGTGACATTGAAATTTTTTCCTTGAATTTTGTGAAATCATATTACTATAATGACTAGTTTGACGTCCACTAATATTAAACCTTTTCCTCCAACAAAAAAAATCGAGTACGACGGAAAAAACTGACGGTACGGTGAACATGACTTCTGTCTCTACAGCTGCGACACGCCTGATGATTTCTTAAAGAAAACCTGTCTTTACACACGTCTTTCACGTTTTTTATGAAAATCTCTCTACTTGTCCGCACGATCGACTCAATACGAAACGTGTCATTTCTGGAAAGGATTCGTAATTTGTCGTCTTCAACTCCGGCGAGTTCACCAGAGATAGAGCGCCGGGGACCTCCGGGAACCGGAGCGAGAGTACTAGTTTACCCCGGCAACCTGCCTCTCTGTTGGACTCTGATACTGCACCTTACTCACGAGACGTTGTAAAAAAAGAAATGGGTGGGGGGCAAACGCAGTAACCACTCCGCCAACTCCACAGTCACCCCCGTCGTGCGGGCCGGATGAGAATGTCTGGCGGGCCGGATGTGACCCGCGGGCCGCCAGTTGGTGGTCACTGCCATACACCAAAGCAGATCCCTGGTGTGTGTAAACGTACCTGGCAATAAACTTCATTTTGGCTCTGATAAAGGCTCACAGAATACCACAGCAAACGGCAGAAGTTTACTTAAAAGCTGTCCAAACTCCATAATGATCACAGTAGATATTTCCCATTTCTCAAAATCGTTTCTCTTTGCCTTTCAGGATCAATGTGCAACATCAACATCGATGAGTGTGCCATTAACCCGTGTCACAACGGGGGCACGTGTGTAGACGGCACCGACAGCTTCACCTGCCTGTGTCCGGAGGGCTACAACGATCCCACCTGCTTGTCCCAGGTGGACGAGTGTGGCAGCAACCCCTGCATCCATGGACACTGCCAGGACCTCGTCAACGGGTGAGCACCGAACACATCTCAATTAGGACACGAGTGCTATTACCCCGGACATTCAGAACTTTCATCATTCTAGAAATATTAACCATAATTCATCAACAATGTACTATAGCAGTTTGGGTACAGCGTCTTATAAGGTAACATTTAATATTACACATCCAAGATAGCATTACCATTATAGCGTCAGGTTTCAGCAATGCATACAGCATTCTCTAGTTATCCTTCTCCATGACCGTTATCTCTAATACTCTAGATGGATCAAATATCACTACAGGCAAGAGGAGAAGTATCTCTTTGGATTTAGTGGTAAACTGTTCCTTAAAAGATGTATAAGCAGCTTAAAGTGACACAAACAATCCTAAAAAAGCAACATGATTTACCTGATATATCCTTGGCATTACAGCTACAAATGTACCTGTGACTCTGGCTGGAGCGGGCCCAACTGTGACATCAACAACAACGAGTGTGAGTCCAACCCGTGTATGAACGGGGGGACCTGCAAGGACATGACCAGTGGGTACCACTGCACCTGCAGGGCAGGCTTCACTGGTCAGTGACAACTCATCATTTCACCATTCCTTCATTGAGTGTGTCTCCTGTGAGCCTACATCTAACAGTGTGTTCTCTAATCTGTAGGACCTAACTGCCAGACTAACATCAACGAGTGTGCCTCCAACCCCTGCCTGAACCAGGGCTCCTGCATCGACGACGTGGCCGGATATAAGTGCAACTGTCTGCTGCCCTACACCGGTACGACATGTGGCTGCTCATCTTTCACACTATCAACAGGTTGATTTACTTAGCTGTTTGCACAGGTCTGAAAATGTAAAGACAGTCTTCCGGCTTCCACGCAGAAGGCTTATCATTGTGTTGTTTGAGAAAACACCACACAAACAGTGAGGTCTGTTTCTGGCATCCCTGTGTGGAAAGATCTGCTATGTAGGAATAACAGAAGGTGTGTGTGTGTGTGTGTGTGTGTGTGTGTGTGTGTGTGTGTGTGTGTGTGTGTGTGTGTGTCTGTGAGTTTTGTGTGTGTGTGTGTGTGTGTGTGTGTGTGTGTGTGTGTGTGTGTGTGTGTGTGTGTGTGTGTGTCTGTGTGTGTGTGTGTGTGTGTGTGTGTGTGTGTGTGTGTGTGTGTGTGTGTGTGTTAGAATAACATGCCACAGCGGCTAATATAAGCCGGATAACTGGTGCCTACTCCAGGCCCTATTCCCACTTCCGCCACGTCCTGTTTCCTGTCTGTGATCACACAATAGCAGGAAACAGGAAGGCCCTTCCTGTTTGGCTAAGTTGTCATGGAAATTGATATGGAAGTGGGATAGAAAATGGGATTTAGAAATGTATGTCACTCCTCCTGTAATCTTTTTCAGGGACTTTTATTCATTTATTCTACGACTTTTAAATATTGAAGTATGAAGAAGTTGCTCCATATATCCAGCGCCCTGCAATCACTGATGTGTTTCCCCTGCTAACAGGTGATAACTGTGAGACCCTGCTGGCGCCCTGCAGCCCAAGACCCTGTAAAAACGGGGGTGTTTGTAAAGAGTCTGAAGATTACCAAAGCTTCTCCTGCATCTGCCCCGAAGGATGGCAAGGTATCTATCATTTCTACCTTCAAATGTATATAAGAAGTGGACAAAGTCACTTTGTTGTCCTATTCATCTGTGGACCTTGGTTTTTACGTCTTCAATTTGGCTACTTTTTTTTAAACTATCTTTTCCATCCTATTAAGGTCAAACATGTGAGATAGATATCAACGAATGTGTGAAGAGCCCGTGCCGCAACGGTGCTATGTGCCATAACACCATGGGGGGCTACCAGTGCAAGTGCCAGCCAGGTTACACCGGCCAGAAGTGTGAGACCGACACTGACGACTGCAAACCAAGTAAGGAACAGATGCAAGTTCCCAATTTCTCAACCTAAAAACTAGAGAATGGTTATTTATTGTATCCCCTCTCCCTGTGTTTCAGACCCCTGCAGTAACGGAGGTCTGTGCCGTGACAGTATCAACTCTTTCACCTGCACATGTCTGCCCGGGTTTCGTGGCGGCCGATGTGAGCAGGACATAAACGAGTGTGAGAGTAACCCCTGTAGGAACGGGGCAAACTGCACTGATTGTGTGAACAGCTACACCTGCACCTGCCGGCCGGGCTTCAGCGGTATCAACTGTGAGATCAACACCAACGACTGCACCGACAGGTAGCTCACTCTTTAGAAATATTCTCTCCACTTATTTAACCAGCATGTCTTATGAGGGTTTAACATGTTGTCCTTGTGTCTCTTCAGCTCCTGCTTTAACGGGGGCACCTGTGTGGACGGCATCAATGCGTTCACCTGCCTGTGTCTGCCTGGGTTCACCAGCAGCTACTGCCAGTATGACATCAACGAGTGTGACTCCAAGCCGTGCCTCAATGGGGGGTCCTGCCTGGACAGTTACGGCACATACAAGTGCACCTGTCCTCATGGCTACACAGGAATCAACTGTCAGGTGAGAATCACAATAATAATAATAGCTTTTTGTAGTGCTTTTTAATACTTAAAGAGACTTTTCAATTTAAAAACATTTCATACAAGCATACAAACAAACATGCCTAAAAAAAGAAAAAAAACAAGATGCGATGAAATGGATAAAAAAAGAAAAAAAAACTAGGACAGAGAGTAGTTCAAGCTAGCAGTCATTTTTCTTTTAGGAAATATTGTTTAGTTGTTACCATCTTTGAACACTCAAGTAAAAAGCTGCCACACAGATCTTCAGGACAGAAAGGAATAATCTCAATTTCACCATTTTCATTGTCAAAAAAAGATGATTACGTTTTGGCCACCACGTGAGAATAAATTGGCGAACATCTGTGTGGGTGCTTCATTTTAGCCTTTGAGTGTTCAACTTTGCAACTGAACCACGGGGAAGGGGCTTCCTCTCAGAGACCTAACTATTATTTCCTTAGAATCTGGTGCGCTGGTGTGATTCGTCCCCCTGTAAAAACGGAGGAACATGCTGGCAGCAGGGGGCCTCGTACACCTGCCAGTGTCAGACTGGGTGGACCGGTCTCTACTGTGACATTCCCAGTGTGTCCTGTGAGGTCGCAGCCAAACAGCAAGGTAAGAGGACCTGCCTAAAGTTATGATCCCTCACGTGATAAAGCTTTTTATATCTACAAGTTTCGTGTGAGATTTGTCTATTTTGTATCTCCTTCCTATCTGTTTTCAGGGGTGGAGGTTGCTCACCTATGCAGGAACTCAGGCCAGTGTCTGGATGCTGGAAACACTCACTACTGTCGCTGCCAGGCCGGGTACACCGGGAGCTACTGCCAGGAGCAGGTGGACGAGTGCTCCCCCAAACCCTGCCAGAACGGAGCGGCATGCACCGATTACCTGGGAGGCTACAGCTGTGAGGTGAGTTCAAATGAGACCAGGTTAAATAAATAATAATAATAATCCTAACATCTGATTATATTTGATAAAAAAGTGAAGTAATGAGTTAAATGCTTGCACGATATCATCCCAGCTGGAAGGTGCTGAGATGCTTGAAAAGTGCTGGAATTGGAATAGAAAAAGTTTAGGAACCCTGAAAAACATTTCCTATAATGGTGGACTTATTTCCCTCAGTGTCTACCTGGATATCATGGTGTAAACTGCTCCAAAGAGATCAATGAGTGTCAGTCGCAGCCCTGTCAGAATGGAGGCACGTGCATCGACCTGATCAACACGTACAAGTGCTCCTGCCCCCGAGGAACACAAGGTACACAGCTGCACCACACATCCACAGGCATACATTGGCAAAAAGTCCCCAAAATACAATTGAATTTCTACCTTCCTCTCTCCTGTAGGCGTGCACTGTGAGATGAATCTGGATGACTGCACCCCCTCCAGCGACCCCCTGACCAACGAGCCAAAGTGCTTCAACAACGGGAAGTGTGTGGACCGCATCGGAGGCTATCAGTGTGTGTGTCCAGCGGGATATGTAGGAGAGCGCTGCGAAGGCGACGTCAACGAGTGTCTGTCGGACCCCTGCGACCCCCAAGGCTCCTACAACTGCGTCCAGCTCACCAACAGCTACCGTTGCGAGTGCCGCACGGGATACACAGGTATGAAGAGAACTGCAGCAGGATCCCTGTGTGGGAATGGTGTACAGGTGTTCAAACATATATGTTCTGTTCTCCAGGTCAGCGCTGTGACAAAGTGTTTGACGGCTGTAAAGGAAAACCCTGCAAAAATGGAGGGTCTTGTGCTGTTGCCAGTAACACACCTCACGGCTTCATCTGCAAATGTCCTCCTGTGAGTACAACTTAATACACTTTACAGATGTATCTCAAGAAATAATATTATACACTTGTATTGATTTTATTGCGATTTTATTATTTATTATCTGGGCAATAATTGGAATTATTTATAATCCATAATTCCATTTTCATGTAAAAATCGCAGAGCAAAAGTTAGCTGCTAATGGTAGCCACCAGAGTGGCTGCTGCTTCCGGTCTTGGCAATGCGGCAGCCTAACACACACACATGACCAAATAAGGACTATGTGGGAGTTCCCCTCGATTCCATTGGCTCTGACGGTTAGAAAGAGATGTCACATGTCAAAATCCAGCAGGGGGAGCCAGAAGCTGTGTCCCAATTCAGAGGCTGGGTCCTCCTGAGGAGGAGGACCCAAAAAATGCTCTTCACTTATTTAACCCTTTTTTCTCAACCTTTCCCTCTACCAGCCAAGGCCCCTGTATTGCAGGATCAATTTAAGTG
>NW_011333821.1:28184-44842 GCF_000735185.1 Notothenia coriiceps
CTATTTTCAAAACGTTGACCGTACGAGGTGTATATACGAACGGCATTCCCCTACAACGGACAGCGCCCACCAGGAGGTGCCGAACTCAGTCGGCAGCCGACCGCCATAGTCGTGGACCGCACGAGGTTTACTATACGAACCGGCATTTCCCCCTATAATCGGACCAGTGCCCACAGGGAGGGTGCCGAACTCAGGTCGGCGGCCCACTTTGCCGTTTTTGACTTTTTTTCTTTTTCTTGGTCCGTTTTCCCCTTTTACTTTTTTTCCCGGAGGTTTACAGTTGAGGGGGACAGTTAAGGGGTCACCGGTTTTATCAGTTAATTTCAAAAACTCTTGAGTCCGACCCCCCAAAACTCCGTGTTTTATTCCGACTGGGTCTCACCGTACACTTCGCCTGTGAAGTGGGTAGGCAAACGGTCTGTCCGGCAAAAAAAAAGTGACTCACGAGAAGTTTTTTGCCAAAGACTAAAGCACCTTCCTAGGCATCAGGTTTTCCATACCTACGTAAAAACTGCCTTTTCCCCTTTAATTCGGGGCCTGTGGAAAAGGTGAAGAGGCAACGTTGAAGTTGGCTCTTCCCTATTACATCTCTCTCCCCCATAGGCGGCGCGTGAGGCTCAGGTTTGGGAAGGCTAAATAACTTGTTTTACCTGACGCTACCTGCCTCCGGCGTCTATAGAAAAGAGATCAACTCAGTGAAAGCACCGCCTGATCAGAGACAACGGCTCAGTGTGCGGAGTTTAACCTGTTAAGCCCCAATGCCCCCGCCGGCGGGGACCCTGTTTTTTTTTTTTCAGGACACTGTGTCTCAGGGGATCTTAATATTTAGGAACCTATTAATGTGTTAAACCAGATTAACGGAAATAATCTCAGCTAACTGACGATATAAACCATTTTTACCAAAACAAAACACAAGTCTCATAAGAAGCATCTAAATGACCCCTTAGCGAAAAATGCTAACGGACATTGGCACAGAACTCAAGATAAAAGTACCCTTATTACTTATCGTAGCTGCACATACAAGATCTCCGATTAAAGCTGAGGTTCCACAGATTATTTAGGTATACAGTATCATCACTGAGTGATCCGAACTTGCGACAGGGGAAGCAAAAACAGACATCACAACAGGTACCTTTACGTAGCTTCTAGGGAGATCGTCTCACCGTAGCTGTTAATCTGATCAAAAGACGTGTTCAATGGCATTAAAACGAGAAAAAACGCGGCTGAATCGGTTAATCCATAGGTTGATAAAGTTCCTGGGAATAATTGGAATTATTTATAATCCATAATTCCATTTTTATGTAAAAATCGCAGAGCAAAAGTTAGCTGCTAATGGTAGCTGCTTCGGGTCTTGGCTATGCGGCAGTATAATACACACACATGACCAAATAAGGACTATGTGGGAGTTCCCCTCGAGTCCATTGGCTCTGACGGTTAGAAAGAGATGTCACATGTCAAAATCCAGCAGGGGGAGCCAGAGATATGAAAAATCCACCCAAATGGCCCCAGAAGAGTTTTCTTTTGTTAAATCTCTCTAAAAAGGTCAAATATCACTTGTTTTGCATCAATCTTGATACAGGGTACTTATTATATGTTGTACTTTGGATTCCTAAAGCTTTTAGTCTACTAACCCATCATCCAAGGTTAGTTTTCACTATAAGTACAAAATATCTTTTGGACGGACACTATCATTTACAGTTTTTTACCATGTTCAATCTGAATTTTCTTTAAAATAAAAAACATCTATATTGAATCTGACTTTTCTACATCCAACTCACAGGTTTATCATTACTTTGAGAAAAAAGATGATTAATTTAACCCTTTTAGAAGGGAAGATATGGTCATTTGTTCTGGGAATGTCATTTTCGAGCCTGAGACCTGAAAAACAGGCTCGGGGTTTAACAGGATGGTCAAGACAGTCAAATCATTAACGCATACAAAAAACTGATATTAAGAAGTAAAATAAAAGTTATATAAAACACTCCTCATGGTTTCATCTGCAAATATTCACCTGTTGTTATAATTTAAGACATCATCTTTCAATCCTTTTCTTATCTCAAGTTGTCCACTTTCATAACAAAGTGATAATCAAAAAAACAAGCAAAGCAATAAAACACTTTTGAGCCTGTCCAACACTGAACTTTATATGTATTAATTTAGCACTTTTCATAATATAACATGCTGCTCAAGACAGGAAATAAAAAACAACACAGTTATTCAAAAAAATAAATAAAAGTATGTAAAACATAAAGAAGAATATAAATGTTTTGTGTAGCTCAATGATCATCTGTCTCTCGTCTGTCCTCAGGGCTTCACCGGCTCTTCCTGTGAGTACGACTCTCGCTCCTGCGGGGGTCTGAATTGCAGAAATGGCGGTACCTGTGTGTCGGGCCACCTGGGCCCCCGCTGCCTCTGCCCCCCCACCTTCACTGGGCCCGAGTGCCAGACCCCCACCGACAGTCTCTGCATCTCCAACCCCTGCTACAACGGCGGCACGTGCCAGACCACCCCTGACGCTCCCTTCTTCAAGTGCAGCTGCCCGATCAACTTCAACGGCCTGCTGTGCCACATCCTGGACTACTCCTTCGTGGGGGGCTTCGGCCGGGACATCATCCCCCCGCCGGAGGTGGAGGTGAGCTGCGAGATTCCTCAGTGTGACGAGTGGGCCGGGAACCACATCTGTAACTCTCTGTGCAACAACCACGCCTGCGGCTGGGACGGGGGGGACTGCTCGCTGAACTTCGACGACCCGTGGCAGAACTGTTCGGCCGCGCTGCAGTGCTGGCGCTACTTCAACGATGGGAAGTGTGACGCTCAGTGCAACAGCCCGGGGTGTCTGTATGACGGCTTCGACTGCCAGGGGCAGGAGGGGACCTGCAAGTGAGTGTGAAACTGAAGAAAAAGGAATGTTTGGCAAGCAAATATGTTTGGGATGTGTCATGTATTTGTCGGTAGGGGTGCTGTGATTTACCGGTATTGGTGTTAAAAGTGGTATTATAATAATTATAAATAATAATAATTGTGTACAAACCACCTCTCTGTACTCGCAGTTTTAATTGTTTGTATTTCCCAAAAAAGGAACAAAAAACATAAAAAAAAGTTATCAATGAGTTTGACTGACAGCATCATTATTTTATTTATGAGCTATCAAGAACGTATTGTTATCATTCATGTTTTTGCCATCATAACATTTACTGTTATTTATTACAGTGTATGCCAAATTAATTAATTCAATATTACGTATTTAAACAAACATAATACTAACAAATAAGAATACAAAATTAAAATAATGAATCTTGAAGTGAAAGACATGCCTTAATTTAGCGCTAACCAAAGCTCCTTGTGTTCTGCAGCCCGCTGTATGACCAGTACTGTAAGGACCACTATGCTGACGGTCACTGTGACCAGGGCTGCAACAACGCTGAGTGTGAGTGGGACGGGCTTGACTGTGCAGAGAACATGCCGGAGAAGCTGGCAGATGGGCACCTGGTCCTGGTGGTCCACATCCCCCCCGAGCAGCTGAAGAACCGCTCCTCAACGTTCCTCAGAGAGATCAGCAGCGTGCTCCACACCAACGTGGTGTTCCGCCGTGACGCCAAAGGAGAACCCATGATCTTCCCGTACTACGGAAACGAGCAGGACCTGGTGAAACACAACGTGCTGAAGCGCTCCGCAGACGGCTGGCCGGAGTGGGCCGCCAGGCCCGCCTCCGTCCAGGGTCAGGTCCAGGAGAGCGTGTCCGCAATGGTCAGCCGCCGCAGACGCAGAGAGCTGGACCCTGTGCAGATCAAAGGGTAGGACCACAGAGAAATCACTACTACTTCTTCTTTGGTTTTATTTGCAGATTAGTTTCAGTTTATCGTCTTTTTGAAAAATTAAGACATGATGCAATACAGGAAGGGGCAGAAAAACCCACTGGGCTTTTTTAAAACCTCCACCCAGAAATCCACAATGTTATAGAGGACGCAAGATTCAAATACAAATAATAATAATCTATATTATTTTTTTATTGATATTTAGATTTTATTTAACATTTTCATATTGTATTCTATTTTTGTGTTTCACTGAGCTGTATTATAGTGTTAATATGTCCTCCCCCCCGCTGCAGGTCGATTGTGTACCTGGAGATTGATAACCGTCAGTGTTATCAGCAGTCCAGTGAATGCTTCCAGAGCGCCACAGATGTAGCGGCGTTCCTCGGAGCGCTGGCCACCAGCGGGAACCTGAACGTCCCCTACATCGAGGCTGTCACCAGTAAGTCTCTAAAGCCTTTTTGTACAAATATCTATATATTCAACGTATAATCAGTGGGGCAATGTAACTCAATACATTTAATCAAGTTTTGTACTAAATGCAAAATTGACTTTGACTTTAGTTGAGTTTTTTCTTTACTGCACTTCAGTGCAATTCAAAGAGAAATATTTAACTTTTTACAAAGCCAAGCTTTTATATTACAACTTTTTGAGAGATTTTGAGGAATACATTATCATTTATACACCTTCAAGTAATTTATTTAGAATTAAGTTTTTGTATTAAATATATTTATTTCACAGAGTACCTTTAACAGTATTGTATTAGTATATTTTCTTAAATAAAGGGTACTAAGTACTTCTTCCATCTCTGCCTGTTATATTAAAAGTGGTCACCAAGTTAAGATGAGCCTTCATTGATCACCTTAGGGACATTCAGGTGTCTTAGCAGCAACAGTAAAAAGGCAGAAGTAATATCAGATGTTTTCCCTCCAGGTGTGAGACCTGCCCCCTCCGGCTCAGAGCTCTACCCCATGTACGTGGTCTTCCTGGGCCTGGCCGCTCTGGGTTTCGTTTGCCTTGGTGTTCTGGTGTCCCGTAAGAGGCGACGCGAGCACGGCCAGCTCTGGTTCCCTGAAGGCTTCAAAGCTTCAGAGCCCACCAAAAAGAAGCGCAGAGAGCCTCTGGGAGAGGACTCTGTTGGGTTGAGGTACGGACACTTTGAGAATGGATCAAATCGACCTGCGGCTCGGTATTGTCTTCACCTTTTGTATTTGATTTAAAGCATCTCGTCTAACCTGCCTCCTCTTTTCAACAGGCCTATGAAAAACTCTGACATCAATCTTATGGATGACAATCAGAACGAATGGGATGATGAGGATCCAGAATGCAGGCGCTTCAGGGTAAGGAAAAACCTCCTTTTCTCTGAAATCACTTTGTTTTATCACTCTCTCATGTTGTGATGATCTGTGTCTCTCAGTTGGAGGAGCAGGCCATGTTGGAGCTGAGTGACCGTACAGATCACAGGAAGTGGACACAGCAGCATCTCGATGCAGCTGACCTGCGCACTGCCTCCATAGCACCAACTCCCCCTCAGGGAGAGATCGAAAACGACTGCATGGATGTGAACGTCAGAGGACCAGGTTTGTTCAGCTGTTGTTGGAAAAAAGTTCTGCCAAACAAGTGACTGTGAGCTGATTATAATCCCTTTTCCTCGTTTGCAGATGGTTTCACCCCCCTTATGATCGCCTCCTGCAGCGGTGGAGGGCTGGAGACGGGCAACAGCGAAGAGGAAGAGGATCCCTCGGCTGAAATCATCTCCGACTTTATTTACCAAGGCGCCAACCTCCACAACCAGACGGATCGCACCGGGGAGACAGCCCTCCACCTGGCCGCTCGCTACGCCCGCTCCGATGCTGCCAAACGCCTCCTGGAGTCCAGCGCCGACGCTAACGTCCAGGACAACATGGGACGCACCCCGCTGCACGCCGCTGTGGCTGCAGACGCTCAGGGAGTCTTCCAGGTAAAGAGTCTGATCAACCTGCTGGGTCTTTTCACTTGAGACTTGAATACATGTTGGATGCTACCATTAACACATCAATCTAGTGAAGGCTGTTTATGCTCTCCTTCACATACATGCATATGAATTCCCACAAGAAGTTCACTTACAGATATAGTATTGAATATATTCCAATTTCAATAAAAAAAAGAACCTAATAAACTAAAAGTGCTTTCACATAAAAAACAGTAAACTTTTCGTCAACACTTCTTAAAACTTTTTAAAACACAAAATAAATAGAAGATCATAAAATATGAATAATTATCATTCTAAAATATAATAAAACATTCAAATAATGACAAAAATGCACGAAGAGTCAAATAAAAAACATGGGTTACTTTATCAGTATAGTATTGAATCATTAGCTTTTAATCATGATAATAACAATAATAAACTTTATTTGTTTATGCAAATAGTGCTTACACATAAAAACAGAAGACCATTAAAAAACACAGAGAACAAAAGAAGCAAGCGTTTTGTGACCGAGTTCCATCTCTGAGTTTAAAGACTCAGACTTCATGTTTTTGGTTGTGCTTGTTTACCATTTTCCAGCACCTTAAAAGCATTTCACTAAACACCCATGTGTCTTTGCAGATTTTAATCCGAAACCGCGCCACTGATCTTGACGCCCGCATGCACGACGGAACAACACCGCTGATCCTCGCCGCGCGATTGGCTGTGGAGGGGATGGTGGAGGAGCTTATCAACTGCCACGCCGACGCTAACGCCACCGACGACTCTGGTACGCTAACTAAGATGCTATCATCATATAATCCTCTCCACCGTTCATAAAGAGGCCTCCCAGCATGCCGAGCTGTTTGATAATCATCCCTCACCTTCCTCCTCTCTCTGCAGGAAAGTCTGCTCTGCACTGGGCCGCGGCGGTGAACAACGTGGAGGCCGCCATGGTGCTGCTGAAGAACGGAGCCAACAAAGACATGCAGGACAACAAGGTGTGTGAAGTCAGAAGCTCCATACGTTCACAGAAGTTCATATCTTTTTTCAAAAGGTTCAAATTTAAAAAATCAAAACAGACCTTTTTATGAGTTTACTGCATTATCCCAAATTATTCCAAGGATTTTAAGCAAAAAATTATTTCTAATTTCATTTGGTCGCTTGCATTATGTGCTTCTTTTCTATTTTTGTAAAACAGAAAACATCATACATTTACTTTTATTCAGGTTTAGGCCACATTTGAACCATATTCTTCCTACTGTAGATCTTTGTTGTTTTAACTGTATATTTGAACCGGACGAAGGTCATCAAAACATCTGTATCTGAATTCATCAGAGAAACAAGCTGAGAAAGCATCTGCCTTACTGAACTGATCACAGCTTTATTCAGTTTTGACTGGCGGTAACCCCCTGATGTATTTGTTTTGGAGGAGGATAGCTCTGCAGATAATCTGGCTAACAGTAATCCTATGGCGCTTTCCCACTGCTGCACGTAGCACGGTTTAAGCGCTTTTCCGCTAGGGGTAGTTCCGGCCCATGGCTACTTTTTCTCCTTTTTTCTGGCCCTCCAAAAACGAGGTTCTTACCGGGCCAACAACCGGGCTGAATATGCTAAACTAGTGAAGTAAACACTCTCCACTGCTGAATAGTCGGAGAGAATCGCTGGCAAGGGGGCTACAACTACAACAACATGAACATATTTGACCGTGATTTAATTGTAATACACGTTTCAAAATGATGCCGAAGTAACAACATACTGATACCGGATAGTAAAAACCATGAATTAAGGCTTTGACAAGTCTGCAGACAGACGGCAGGAGAAAAACCTTTTAAAACCTTTTAAAAACATTTTTCTGAATGGAGATCGGATTGATCAGGCTAAGCTAACGCAGTATATGCTCCGACCGTCCACACTCACAACAACGGCCTACAGACAGAAATAAATCAGCGACTGTATTCTCCATGACACAGACAGTCTGTGGTTTGGACTTGTTTAACTGTTGTCTAGTTTCTGAACAGATATGAGGAGCTGTGAGCTCTGAGGGCTAACAGCTAACGGCTGATGTTTTGGTTTTGTGGTTCGCATTGAAGATGACGTCACGGCAGTTTTATGCAGCGTCGCACCGCCCGCTAAACAGCCGATCGCCCTGCTTACACTGCGTTACTATAGTTACTACCCCTTTTACTAAATTGTAATGGAAACGCAGCATAGAGCCTGGCCTACCAAGGCCTAACCATACCGTACTAAGCCGTGCGAGGTCCTGCAGTGGAAAAGCGCCATTAGTTAGAAGAAGCTGATCCCACAAACTCCCATTATCCCCAACTCTATGCCGCCACCAAACAAAAACACATTTCATTGAGAAACTCCTCGTATCAGAAAATGAAATATTGTTAGTTTAACCGTTATTTTGTTGTTCTCATTACAGGAGGAGACACCTACCTTCCTTGCCGCCCGTGAAGGAAGCTTCGAGACAGCTAAAGTTCTCCTGGAACATTTCGCCAACCGCGAGATCACGGACCACCTGGACCAGCTGCCCCGAGACATCGCCCAGGAGCGCATGCACCACGACATCGTGCGCCTGCTGGACGAGTACAACGTGGTCCGGAGCCCAGGGCTCCACAGCGGGCCCCTGAGCACCTCCAGCCTCTCCCCCCCCCTCTGCTCCCCCAATGACTATCTCAGCAACCTCAAACCCAACCTCTCTGTAAAGAAGGTCCGTAAACTGAGTGCAGGGAAAGGAGGAAAAGACGGAGGTAAAGATAACAGGATGAAGAAGAAGAAGTCACTGGATGGAAAGGGGAATCTGCTCGATTCAACAGGCGTCCTCTCCCCAGTGGATTCTCTGGAGTCTCCTCACGGATACCTCTCAGACGTAGCTTCTCCTCCCATGACATCCCCCTTCCAGCAGTCGCCTCCCATGTCTCTAAATCACCTCCAAGGCAATGGGGATCACATGGGCCAGATGATGGGTAAAGATATGAGCTGCATGTCTTTCGACCCCCCACGTCTCTCCCACATGCCCGTCTCCAGCCCCAACAGTCAGGGCAGAGGGGGAGGTCAGTGCGACTGGATCTCAAGGATGCACCCGGGTGTGGGCCAGCAGGGGGGCTACAGCCAGCCCATCTCCCACAACATGATGGGGGCTCTGCACGGGGTCAGCACGGCCACGCTGTCTCAGATCATGGGCTACCAGAACATGCAGACCAGCCACCTGGTGATGCAGCAGCAGCAGCACTCGCGGCAGCTCCAGCACCAGAACTCCAGCTCCACCACGGGGGGGCTCAACCAGAGCTTCCCCAGCGTGGATCTGAACGACGGGCGCTCCATGCCCATCCTCACCGTCATGCCGCAGGAGACCCAGATCCTCGGCACTCAGTTCCTCACCCCCCCCTCCCAACACAGCTACTCTGGCCCCATGGACCACACCCCCAACCACCAGCTGCAGGTGCCCGATCACCCCTTCCTCACCCCTTCCCCCGGCTCGCCCGACCAATGGTCCAGCTCGTCCCCACATTCCAACATGTCTGATTGGTCGGAAGGCATCTCGAGCCCACCCACGAGTATCCATTCACAGATGAACCTGATCCCGGAGCAGTTCAAGTAGAGACTTTTTTAAAATGGACAGTGGGAAAAAATTCAAAGAAATACAGAAAGAGAGTGACAAACCTATCTAAAGACCTTTTTTATTATCAGTTTTTATACTAACGATAAGAACAGTTTTAGAAATGTTGTATTTATTTATCTGCTTTTTTTTTTGAAATATAAAGAAGATGCTTTTATATTTATGCTTTTTTATTTGTATTTGTATTTGTTATGTATGGGAAGATTAGAAACTGTTTTAAAAGGAGTGTATATCATAAGAAAAAAAGACTCCTGTACACTGGCTATTTATTTGTGTCTCGTGTTGCTTTGTTCACTGGATCTATTTTTATCTTTGTCTTCACACATGTTTTATTTTTTGGGATTTGCATTGCTTTATGTTTGTACAGATTTTTTCTCCCAACTTTCTATAGATTATTTTAAAATGTTCAGTATTAATTAATTATATTTTAACCTACTTTGTGTTTTGAAATGACACAGGTTATGTTACTGAACTACATTTCACTAAGTCTTATCACTGAGTCCGCGTTGGATGATAAAATATATATTTAAAGTGTGGCCTTTCATGATGTCGCTCGCTCTCACAGAGTAACGAAGGTAACAGAGACCTTAAAGCACAGAACAAATATCCCTTATGAGTTGAGAGATGCTTTTTCGAAAAGAGTTAAAAATGCATCTTAATCAACCTGAGCCTATTTTCGATGAAGTTATGGTGTTGGCGGGTAATTGATAATAGATAGTATTATAGTAATTGATTTGTAATAATGTATGATGCAAGAGCGTTTCTTTATTTCATATTGTACTTCAAACCAGTGATAATGGTTACCATGTTTAACCTGTAAAGTGTTCAATGGCAGACCTGTCGTAGAACATGTTACATTTGCCACAGTTTAAAATAGTGCCAGTGTGATTGAGTTTTTCCTAAGAAAAGCAACATATTTGTGAGATTTCTTGAAAAGAAAAACGTCTTCGAAGTGAAGAACATAGTTTGTGAATGAAATGGGGACCTTTGTTTGTGTGTTTGAACACACCACCTGCACTTTGTGTGGTTTAAGGTGTCTAGATGTCACGTTTTATAAACTAATTCAGAGATACGAAAGATGTTTTTAAGAAAAGATGTAATTCAAAATCAATGTTCATGCAAAGTTGTAGTTTGCAAAGAAGTATTTCCTGATTTAAAAATGTTTGTAAAAATGATCTTGATTCAATAAAAGTTGCTGTTAAGCTTTAAAATATGGCTTCATTTCCTGTTTAGTCTCTAGTGCAGTGGTCACCAACCTTTTTAAGCCCAAGATCACCGACCTCGGCCTAGGTGAAAGGTGAGATCTACCTATTGCAGAATTGATTGAAAAAGACGGCCCAGACAATGCTTCCAATTTGAGGCCTTTTATATAGGCTAATTGCTTCTGAATTACTGTTACAATGAAGGCTCCATAATCAGCTCACGGCATATAGGGGGTAAAGGGCTATTGGGGGGCGGACCTCACCTCCTCTAGGGGGGTCCGGGGGGATGCTCCCCCGGGAAGATATTTTTTTAAATATTGAAGTTGAAAGCATCAATCTGGTGCACTTTGAGAGCAACATGAAGAGATCTATGGATACCTCTCTCAGCACCCATATGAAACAGAACTGTAAACAGATTTTCTTTTTCTTTATGGATATTTTACAAATCAACTCCCCTTTTAAACTGTATTCTTGTTTTACTGCCATATCGTAGGCTATTCCATACCTGTTTTTCATTTATTCTCTTATTGTTTGTATAACTATAATGATCATATGAAGGTGTGCCGCGGAAATAATATTTTGAATAATTTGTGACAAAACCGTTCTAAACACTCAGAGAGTCCTTTAGCTCACCTGAGCCCCTCAGTCTGACAGGAGAGGACTCTCCTCCAGCTTGTTGTGGAAACAGCTCCTTATGTCCGTTAGTGCAGCTAGCTAACCAGATGCTAACATCACGGTCCCCGCTAGCACCGGTCCCTCTCTCTCCCTCTCTCCCTCTCTCTATCACACTAAATGCGCTATTGCCACACACACACAGAGCCAGCTTGAATGACACATGCACACGTGTATTTCCATGCAACTCTCTGATTGGTCTGGTGTCTTGCCTCTGTTGCGTTCACTGAACACGGGAAATTACAGTCCTGCCGTTGTCTCTTGTGTCATGATGAGGTTCACGTAAAGCATGGTTAATGTATTATATTATTGAGGTGTCTCAAATATACGTCAATCAAGTGGCACCTGGTAACGGGGTGGTGGATGATAGGTTTACATCTAAAAACGTATTTTTCAAACATTATTATTTTAATTTTCTTTTTCTTTCTTTTGTTACTTTCTTTTTTAACGGTCCGCGATCTCCCCGCACCACACTCGCGATCGACTGGTTGGCGACCACTGCTCTAGTGCATATAAACTTACACAGGTTTACTTAATCAGGCATATTATTATTTATTGTATACATGTTCTACAGCAAAGGGGCCGTGCAGATAATAAGAGAAGCAGACAGATTCAAGAAAGAGACAAGCACAACATCATCACATAAGTCATATAAGAACACATGAAAGGTAAATAAATAAGTAGCAGCATTATAAAAGTAATTCAACATATGAACGTATTCAACTAGCATCTAGTAATAATAATGTTACAGTCTTAGGTAGTGAAGAAGCAGCCACAAATAACAGTATTAATTATAAAAAAAGTAAACATGGTACAGATGATCTAGCTAAATAATAACAGGTATACAACATTGTGCCTGCAGCGCCCTCTGCTGGTGAGGTTGAGCACTGCAGAGGACAGAGGAGAGCAGGTCCCCATAGAGACAGGCAGCCAAAAGGACCCGTATGCTCTCTGAAACCATGACAGCCTCAATGTGAAGCAGCCGGCTTTGGGACATTAACATTTCCCTCGAAATCAGACTTCCGGATGGTTGCCAATCAGATTTTTCATTATTGGATTACCGACCAACAGTGTGTGCAGGGAGGAGTCCTGTGTTTCACCGCTAGCCGAGCTAAAACCAAGCCAGCATGTCGGCGATTTAACAGCAAACACAAAGCGAGCCAATGCACTATTAAAGGTGAGTCTCTGTTGTGTGTTCCAGCTTTTATTTCCCGAGTGTGTGCGCAGTTTAGCAAGCTAACACGGCTAATACCAGGCTCTAAATGGTGCTAGCATCAGGTCATTCATTGGTCAGCACAGATTGCAGCCTCGACTACCTGGAAAATGCATTATCAGTCACAATTGTGTATATTTTATTATTTTTGTATAGGTAATAAGCATAAAGCAGCTGTAATGTGTGTCTAATAGTGCTGCTTTGCTTCCATTCCAACCCTAAACACCATCAGCTGATCATCAGCTGTGCAGATAAAAGGTGTTTTGTCTTGAATGAATACATAAATGGTCATTGTACAACATCATGTTGATTGACAGCCCAGACAGTAGCAGCAGGGTAAATCAGGCGGATCTATGTGTAGTATTTCATAAAAAAACATGATGATCAGAGCAGGTGCTGTCGGGGGGCTGCAGGCCCTGCTTGTTGTTCTCCATATCATATCGATGATGTAATGCGATGGGCTGATACTGGGGGTAACAATGTTTCTGTCTTATATTCAGAAATGTTTCTTTAATGTTGGGAAAATAGCGCCAGTTTGTAAATATTGTGTGATTTGGTAGACTACCTGGGGCAGGGTATGGCCTGTTCAGCATCACAGCCAACACTAGAACAAATACATCCGAAAATATATCAAATATATTTCAACAAACAGTACCTTCTGCATGCAAGAGCACAATAGTATCATTAATCAGTATCAGTTTTAAGGTTGTGTAATATTACATTTTGGAAAGACTTTGATTGTTATATACGTGCAACATAACACTAACACACAACATTAGTATTGATGGTAACACTATCACTAACTTTAAACGTGATTATAAACTGTTAATATACTAATACAATACAACAATCCTATAAAAGAAATTCCCTTTTCATTAAACTATTTCTCTGTTTTGAACTCAAATTGAATGCTTTTTTGAGTGCCTGAAATGTGTAATACAAATAAATGTCACTAGCTTACATTTATTTTTTAAATGTATTTAATAGTGTTTATTATTTGTTTATATGATTTTATTAAACTAATTAACATTTACATTACATTTATGTATATTGTTTGAATAAAATGAATCTATTTATTTATTCTTTATTAATCATTGTTATATTAATTATCATAATTTTATTGTTTGTAGTATTGTTTTGTACATTCTTATTCTTATTGTTTTTATTCTTATTACTATCTTTCTTATTCTTATTTTACTATGATTATTTTATTATTATTATTATTATTATTACTACTGTTATAATAATAATAATAATAATAATTGTTATCTTTATTATTATAATTATTCTAAATCTTACTACTATTATTATAATGTTTTTTTTAAATCATTACTATTATAATTATTACTTTTATTATTACCCTTATGTAACTCATTTTTCTTGAACCTTTGAATAAGTCAATAATAAGGGTTGTGTGTGTGTGCTGCAGGATGGATGTGGAGGGCAGCTCTGGCAGGGACAGCAGCTGGAGGCGGGCAGCAGCGCAGGATGTGGGAGGACGAGGAAGCATGGAGGCTCAGGTTGTTCCGCTGGAGCTCTACGACTCTGCCAGAGCCAAAATAGAAGCAAATCTCCGCTGGCTGTTTGCCAAAGCTTACGGTAAAGGTAAGGCTTTACTCCCTGCTCACTGTTCAGCTCTGACCCACACTGGGCTCGGCTGGAACATATCTATTGTCCTTTAACACTTTGCTCTTTGGTGTAGCCAAGGAGTTGTTCCCTTATGTGTATTCTAATTCATATTGGCAGCTGCACATGTGGTGTTCTACATGGTGTTTGTTTTACAGTCAAATAGACTGTACCTATGATTTACCATTGCTCAACGCAAATCATGTTCAAAACAATTGCATCAGTTCCTTTCCTGGCATGCGTTCTTGGAGAGCAACATAACCAACACATCATTTTAAGCCAGGGACATAATAACATCAGTGTTTTGAACAAATCACTGTCAAAAGGCTGGTTAGGGGTTACAGCACGTGGATTATAAGCTGATATTGTATAAACCTGGTATTAACAAGAGGACAAATACAGTACAATAAGTAGCCATGCATTAAGAAATAAAGGCTTACACGTTTTACTTTAGCTTTTTGCTTTTATTGGAAGTTCAAAATAGTAAAGGGTGTGATATGCATGAAACCTCGCCGCTCAGAAACATTGCAGTTATACTTAGAGCTGAAACGATTCATGAGCTGAGAGAAAATAAACAACCATTTTGATCCACATTGATCCTCTACACCAACAATGACAAACCTTACCTTGCAATATCTTCTCAGATATGGGAACTTGCTGCTTTTGGTTGTTTTAATTGCTGGTAAAGTGCATGTGGTGACGTTGAGGACTGTCTGCTGTGGATGTTGTGCTCTTTCTCTTAAGTGGTGGTGCCCATTTCCGCAATAAAACACTCCAGGAATCGATGATATACATTGCAGTATGCTTGGATGATGCAGTGAAATGAACTGTGACTATGCATAAATGGATTTGGAAATAGAGTTGTTATTGTCCACGAACAGAGTATAATCACCAACTACTTGGATCACTTTCTCATGCTGCTGTTAGCCTCTCAGATTTGGATATTTCTTGCCTTACCCAGTCTTTTCATATTCTAGTGAATGTCTTAGTGGATTTCGATTGACAAGACAAGACATCACTTAGAACATGAAGAAATTAGGATGGACATTGGACAGCATTCAGTCCAAAAAGAGAGCCTTACTACAGTGTATCTACATGTCCCTCTTACTAACTCCTGTATTCAGGTGATGACAACCTTCCTATTAACTGTGCACTGGAAACAAAGTCATGAGAACAAGTTGTTTTCGCTTGTAATAAGTTACAAAAAATCTGCCAATACAACAAATGAAACGTTGCTTGGTGATATTTCTTGAAATAGGATGGGATATTTAGATAAATGAGATCTTGTAATTAGCTGGGGAAACTTCTTTTGAACTATTTTACCAGGATGTGTTTTCTAAAATCAAGCAAAATGTATTCCTTGAAACAAGGTGACCCCTCTTTCACAAATACCTTAGCAGTTTAAAAACCTTGTGACATGTCAAATAAAAACTTGTTTTATCTGAGATCCAACTCAATTAAGATGTTTTCAAGCTTTGACTTCAAAAGATACTAAATCAGAATCAGAATACCTGTATTGGTCCCACAGAGGGGACATTTACATTGTTACAGTATAAGGGAAGATGCATTGTCTAAAAACAACACCATATATCTCAACAGTGTTACTTCTTCATTTATTATGTCCTCTATGTAGTGTGAAGACATATTCTGACTAGAAATTTGACAAATATACTGTTTTTGCAGTGTTTATTGAGAAGCATTTAGCTTTGCATTGCTTTGTTGTCTGGTTATTTTACAATAATAAACATTCTTCCTGAGTAAAAGTCAGCAGCGTAGCAACAGAGCAGAGCTTCATGTTATCGAGTGAAGCTGACATCCTCAGCCAGAGTCCTTTTATACACGGGCCACTAACCTCGCTCTACTAAAACATTCTAAATGACTGCTCTACATGTCCCAGTACATGTCTGGAGAACACTCTGAATGTGGGCTTTGTGCCACTCGCTCATCAGGGTGAGCAGAGGGTCAGCTGTGACTGTCCCTGTCATTTTATTAGGAGTTCACAGTGAGGCATTTGCAAGTCATTCAGTTAAGAAGTAGCCTTCATCCTCAAATCCATTGTATGAGCCATGCCTACAGTAGTAAGCTGTCTCCTGTTTTGCAGTGGATGACTCAGTATATTTGAGAGGGAACTGACGCCTACAGGTCAAAGCTTGAAATGTGAAGTCATCTTATGCAGAGGTGGAGAAGTACAGATCTTGTACTTAAGAGTAAAAGTAGAAGTACCAGAGTGTAGGAATACTCTGACAGTAAAAGTCCTGCAATCAAGATGTTCCTCAAGTAAAAGTAGAAAAGTATTCTCATCAAAATATAGTGAAAGTAGCGACAGTAAAAGTAGTCATTGTGCAGATTGAATCTGCACAATGACTACTTTTACTGTCGCTACTTTCACTATATTTTGATGAGAATACTTTTCTACTTTTACTTGAGGAACATCTTGATTGCAGGACTTNTGGACCAATCTGCACAATGACTACTTTTACTGTCGCTACTTTCACTATATTTTGATGAGAATACTTTTCTACTTTTACTTGAGGAACATCTTGATTGCCAAGGCACACAG
>NW_011333821.1:47706-51292 GCF_000735185.1 Notothenia coriiceps
TAATAAGCTTAGATGTGTTTGATGGCTGCCATCGTTACCAAACCTGGTCAAGCGGTTTTGGGCCGTTTGGAGCATTTCACTAAATAGAAAACCGTGTTTCAATGGTGGAGCATTGTGTTGCCATGGCAACGCATTGGTAGAAAATTTCTCAAAAACTGTATCCCGTAGATGTCCTCACGGCGGACCTGTTAGCACACATATGAAGTTGGAGCCACTTTTTTGAACATTTTCATAAGAGTTATACATTATATTAGGAGGTTACATTACTCTCTCTCTTCTTCTCTGATCGCCCTCTCTCTTTTCTTTGATCACCCTCTTTCTCTTCTCTCTCTCTCTTCTCTTGCTCACCCTCTCTCTCTTCTCTCTCTCTTCTTCTCTCTCTCTTCTCGTTGCTCCGCCTTCTCTTTCTCTTCCCTTGATCACCCTTCTCTCTTCTCTTGATCGCCTCATCTCTCTCTTCTCTCTCTCTCTCTGCTCGCCCTCTCTATCTTCTCTTGCTCGCCCTCTTTCTCTCTTGATCGCCCTTCTTCTCTTCTTTGATCGTCCCTCTTGATCTTCAATGGAAACGGCATATGATGACACCCCATATTGATCGTAGAGCTGTTGAGGGCAGGACCATTAAGCATTATTCTGAAGTCTGCTGCTCTGAGCATGTCAGTTGGAGTGAGACATCATCGTGTTCCATGACACAGGTGTTTATATCTTGAGCTAACGAAGGTGTGCAGAGATCACAGGTTTCCATTGTTCTGAATGAGAGGTAAACCTCCTTACAGTAATAATTAATAATACAGTTGAATATTTATATAGCCGCCCTTTCAAGAAACCCAAGGTCGCTTTACAAGTCGGGTATGGGGGAGTAGGGGAAAGAGGCAGACAGGTTAGGGGGGGGCAAGTAGACGGAAAAATAAACCTATCAAACTAACTATATAGTGGGGAAATGCTTGGTGAAAAGGTGCGTTTTGAGGGCTTTTTTGAAAGTTTCCAGGGTTGGGGCGGATTTCGGGGGGGGAGAGAGTTCCAGAGGGTGGGGGATGCTACACTGAAAGCTCTGTCACCGACAGAATGTTTTGTTGAAGAACCGTAACAGATATCGGTGAAATTTCAAAGCGTGAAGCATCTCAAGGACCTTCAGTTTCTGAAGTGTGCTTTTCGTGTACTTTCGGGTCAATAATGTGGCCTTTTTGGCAGATTAACTAAAGGTGTGCGGCTGCTGAAATTACAATGGGCTTTAATGGAGACATGTTGAAAGTTTTTGTCACTTCAACAAAGTCGTTGGCAAAAGGCAATTTGTTTAATTATTTTTGCCTAATTATTTGTCATTTTTCAAGTTACGAGATGTTTTCCTATGTTTGTCATGAACAATTATGTGTCAGGAATGTAGGGTTTGGGAATTATGGCAGCTTAAAAAAAAAATATGAAGGCAAATTTCAAGATTTCCTACACTCTAGCTGTGTGATCACGCACTCTAGTTAATGTTAAAATCTGAAAAAGGCCTCTTTACCAAGGTCTGAACAATGTTTAATATCTCTAAAAGTAAGAATCAGATTTAAAAGTTGTGTTACACGAATAATGTCAGAAAGATGTGTAACATTTTAAAGTTGGAATGAGGTTTCTGAGTGAAAGTATGAATGAACAGTTAGCAGTTGAATTCGCATGAAGATTTGTTCAAGTCTGAAGATTTTCTCCATTGACTTCAATGGTTCAAAATGTGATGAATTATGGGATGTATCTCTGGAATTATGAAAGTTATGAATGATAAAAGTAATAGCACTTGACGCTTCTGTTTTAAGGGAGGAGCTACCAACATCGTGCTGTATCAGCATTCCAACTAAATAATTGCTATTAGTAATATTTCCAAATATTGCAGCCTTATTATGTATGCATTATTTTCTGGCAGCATCTGTTGGCTTTTTAACATTCCCTTCAATTCCACATAATCACACATTATCATTGTTATTTAGAATGTCTATTTTGTGATTTTATTATGTTGTTTACACAAAACCATTGCATGTCTACCCGTCCTTCAGAGGGACCCCACCTCTATTGCTCTCTCTGAGTTTTCTTCCATTTCCCCCATCTTTGGAGAGTTTTTGGGCTGCTGCAAAGCCCGCTGAGAGAAATGTATGATTTGCATAGATGGAAGAAATACTGAGATGCTTAACTTAAGTACAAGTATACATACTATGGTCTTAAAATACCCCATTACCAGTACAATTACTGGAGTCATTGGATTTTCTATAGAATATTATTATTATGTTTTTATCACCAACAAATAAATCTAATCTATCATTTAAAAGAATTGTAGTTTTTCCAACCTTAGTTACTTCTTAAAATACTTGGTTGATTAGTAGTACAGTACTGCATCATATCACACTATCATATGTGTGTTTTTATATGTGAAAAGTAACAATACGTGTAAAATAAATGAGTCAGATTTGCGTCCAAAATGTTTTTGAGTTGAAGTTTATGTAATAATCAAGTAAATTACAAGAATGTCAAAGTAGCACTAAACTACTTTTTGACATTCAACATTTGTAACGTTTTGTGGTATTGGGCAACATAAATTAAATGTGATAGTTTGATGATGATATGCTTGTGTTTTGTTGCAGATCACATCCCTGCAGACCTGCGGGACCCCTTCTACACGGACCAGTATGACCAGGAGCACATCAAGCCCCCCATCCTGCGGCTGCTGCTGTCGGGGGAGCTGACCTGCCGGGTGTGTGCTCTGATCCTGCCGGGGGGGCAGGCGGCCGCGCTGCACACACACCTCTCCGTCCTGCAGGCGCTCAGCAGGAGGGGCGTCTACGTCCTGGAGGCAGGAAACAGTCCTGTCTCTGACCTGGACCTCAGCTCCTCCCCCATCAAGATGGTGGGTACTGAACAGATTATAGAAGAACATTAAAGCAACAATTCACACTTTCACATGGGGGGGGGCAAACTGTTTTCACTGAGGGCCACATACAGAATAACATACGAAGGGCTGGGCCCCTCATAGAGGGGAGGTATATTGCCTCATAAGTTAAGCTAAGTTATAAGTTAGCTAAATCAATCAAATAAGGGTAAATTGTTCTTGATAATTGAATATGCTCAAGGAAAAAAACAGCCTATATCACAGCTCTCAGTTAACAGGGTTTCATTGTTTTTCATTTTGTCACAAAAAAATGTTGGCAGCTCCTCCCTTAAAACAGAAGCGTCAAATTGCTCCTCAGTCGGGATGCTGCCCCCCCCCCCTTCACAGACCTTTTATAAAGTGAGGACAGTCAGGGGAAATGGGAAGGGTCTATTTCATTCTTGTTATGCAAATAAGTTATTGGGATTCTTTTATCAACTAAGATGTTTTTGTAATATGTTATGTCAATCAATCAACCAATCAATCAATCAATCAATCAATCAATGTTTATTTATATAGCCCAATATCACAAATGTTACATTTGTCTCAGTGGACTTCACAGTTTGTACAGAATATCAGTATGACAATACGACACCCTCTGTCCTTAGACCCTCACATCGTAAAAGGAAAAACTTCCAGAGAAAACCCACAGTTTAAAGGGAAAAATGGGAGAAACCTCAGGGAGAGTAACAG
>NW_011333822.1:0-4566 GCF_000735185.1 Notothenia coriiceps
CTCTACACACACACCCCCCCCACCCCCCACACACACACACACACACACACACACACTTCTCCGCCTCATTCTGTTTTCATTTACTCGTTCGTTATCTGACCAGCTTCAATCTTGTAGGCTACTCACTTCGTTTCTTGTAGCCCTCGAAAGGGTTTTGGAGGTTGATCCCTCGCTGAACGTCAGTTGAATGGCTTTCTTGTCCGCAGCAGCAGAAAGCATTTTCGAATGTTTGAATGAAGTGGGTCGATTTTCTCTTATGCTCCAACACACAGTTGCACGGGGTGCAGAATAGTTCCCCCCCACTTTTTGCCCGGTCTTTAGTAGAAATGTTCGTTGGTAAATGAGCTCTATACAGTGTTGTTTACATTCTGTGATGCGCGAGCTGATGACGTCACGTTAAGACGAGTTCAACTTTTTTTTCTTCTCAACTTTGTGTGGAAAAATGCGGGGATTATGCGGCGTTTTGATAAATATGCGGCCTTTTAAAAATCTGCGCCGTTTTGCTGATTATGCGGTAAATTCTGCGATCGCAGGATCGCGTTTTTCTGGAGGGTCTAAAAAATAATATTGTTTTTCTCATATCAGAGATAAGATTAGTGTGTGTTTGTCTACAAAAGTGAGGATTTGTCTTAAATGTGTAATTTTTTTAAGAGATAAGAAAGTCTGTTTGCTCTCTTTATTCCCTCAACCTTTATTTAGTGTCAAACTAAGTTGAGGAAGGCATCAAGTTAAAGTCATATGAGAAGAAAAATCGTCGATTTAAAATCAGCACGATTTGAGTAAATACTTTGAGTAGAGTCTACGAGAATAGTATTGAGTGCAAATATCTGCTTGTGTTGATTTCAGTCTAGTTTGAATACTTAACCTAATTGAATTTACATTTTGTTTTTACATTTGTATCCAAGAACATAAAGGAAATGGATGAGTCAGTGCAACACCATCATACAAAAATGGCATAACAATTATCTTAAAGAGTTCAAAACAATGCATTTAATTCACAATCCACCATCGATTGGGAACAACTCCACAATAGAGGGAAGCCATGCGTATATACACTTTAAAGTTCACCAGATAATGGCAAAAAACTATGGCTAACATGGTTTCTTGTTTTCGTAAAAGCTAAGAACGAGACGCTGAAAGTGATCAAATGAAACGACAGGGCCAGAAAGACGAGTTTATCACCAGCGTTTGGACGAAGGTCTAACAGCATGACCATATGGTGTAGCTTCTCCCTCCCAATGTTCCTCTTCCATTCCTAAATAACACTTTTAGAATAACACAATATAATACACATTATTCCTTCTCTTCTTAATTGGCACGCATGTTCATGTGAATGCTTACTGTACATGAATTAGCCTTTTTAGTGCAGTCATTATTGACACCTCCTGTATTCCCACTGGTCCTCCCACACGCCATTACAATGCTGCTTTGTTGCCATGAGTCATGGTTTTGACGAGGCCTCTTCACTCACGTTGTGTACATTTGCAGCACATTAATTATAGTCTGTTAATAAAGCGGAGAGAAGGGTGTCAGGGGTGAGCTTTTTAATTTCCAAAATGCTCAGATGCACTCGTTCTGCGTGGAATTAATGCATCCCATAATGGCGTAGGCTTTACTGTTTTGCACATCAAAGAAGAGGCCGATTCAGACGCTTTGTATGTTCAACAAAAGACACTTAGTGTATCTTTGACATCGTGGAAATTAAGCGTAAATTAGCATATAAATAACCAAGTATTGTGGAAGTAATTCTGCCTTTTACTGTTACTGTTACTGTCTTTGTATAACTGTTTAAATGTCTAAAAAGCGTCAATTTTTTAAATAACTTTACAGGTCGTTGTTTCAACTTAGGCAACTATTAATTTCCTTACTTACAGCATTAGTCATTTAAATGATGAATTCCTTACACTTATATATATTTTTTATCTTTCTAAGTAAATGTGGTTTAGTATAGATACGTTTTGGCTTGACCTCTCATTATAGCACGTTTTGTAGGACCTTATATTTGTCCCTGAAATAATATAATTGGCATTTTAAGACCATAATGTATCACAGATATAATGATCAGATCAAATGTATACAAGTTTTAAAAGAGCAATAAACTACAAATACTTAAGAATATTCAGACATCAGAACAGAAATGTAATTTATTGAAATACTATTTAAAAATGAATAAAATGTAAACAAAATGAAACCATGCAACCAAAACAATAAATACAATTGTCTCAGTTAACAAAACATTGCAGGTCCCTGAGTCTGATAATGGCAGGGAAATCATTCTGTAAACAAACACACATGTAAACAAACACACATGTAAACACAATGGGTGATTATGGATGTCTGCAAACATGCTCGAGGCCCTGTCCACATGTACAGAAAGTAAATAGCGTTATTATTGTATCAGGTGTTGTTCTGACTGTCTTTCTCTCCTCTTGTGTGTCTCCAGGTGCTGATATTGTCTGAAGATGAGTAGTGGGGGGGGAAACACCCCGGAGCCCTCCTCAGGGGGCGAGACTCTGAAGAGGAAGGACTGTCCGTCAGACCTGGTGGGGCCNAGGTGAGAAACTTAAACACCACCCAAACATCCACACATGGCTTATTACAATTCAATCAGGACAGTTTTGATGCAACGATATATATTTATTACCGGGAATACACAGATGAATTTAATAGTGTTTGGCGATTAGACCCCGTTGTGCTGGAATATCATTCGGGACGTGCCCCCTGGGGTCTCTAGACACTGGTAGTGGAGGCATGAAGGGATTGATGGAGGTCGGTCTGAAGAGTAGTGGTTTAAGCTTGACCCTGGGTTTGGAAGAAAGGAAGGGGGAAGGGGTGAGCTTCATTAGAACGAGTCCTAAACCAGGAAGTGAGTCAGCATTTTACACCTTTTGGGCATCCTTGTATCGAAGTCAACAGCTTTTTTAAACGTATTTTTGGTTAAATGTCTGAAATAAGGTCTGTGGTTGAGTTCTACCAAATAAAAAAATACATTAGTAAATACTCCATTGGTGAATACAGACGTTTTTACTCCTCTTCAAAAAAAACGGTGGTTGCTACCACGCGTCTAAATGGGAAGACTAAACGTCATAACGCTGAACATTAGCCGCCTTTAGCTTAGCGGTGGTGGTGACGTGAAGTCATGTGACCAGGACGATACAATATGACATATTAAGCTTTATCTATAAGATACTTCTGTAATGGAAAGTAAAAAGAAGCAGAGAGAGAAAGGTTGGATGAAATTATTCTATGCCCTCGCAGCTCGGTGGAGAAAAATGCAGAGGCAGCATTTTTTAGGACGAGACTTAAAAAAATACAATCTGAAGTCGTTGAATGAGGAAGTATGAAGGTTGTAGAGACCGAGGCTTTAATGAGGACTTGGGGAGGTTGTAGCTCAGGTTTTTTGAGGACGTTGACTTTAGGAAGTTAGAGTCAGGACGAAAAAAAAATTGAAGCAAAGTGGGAAGTTCAGAAAATATAAGAAAGCGTTTGGGATGTCCACAGACCTATTCAACATCAGGAAAACGTAATTTGTGTCACAACGAGGAAGACATCAATGGCAAAAAATATATGATATCAACAAAAGATAATCATATAAAAGTGATATCATACATACAAATATTCTACTTTAACTTATTCAATTATAGTTTTAACTCCCTGTTGACATGCTGTTGGGACAAAACGGCCTCAGTATATTTAATTTAATCTAAAAAATGTGTCTAATAAACATAGCAATGTTAGGGCCAAATAATATCATACCTTTAGCTAATGCTGGAAAATCCAACTCAATAAAAAAAGGGACATTTCAAGCTTGTGCATGGCAGAAAAGAGGCTGGAGTTTCTACCAAGATAATCATCCTCCTTTTCTTCCTGTGTACGTTAATGTTTGGTGTTAATGTACGTTATGTTTTGCCGTTAATGTTGGCGATGTCTTTGTGTCCCTGCAGCCCTAAAAGGAGCACAGAGAAGAGGAACCGGGAGCAGGAGAACAAGTACATCGAGGAGCTGGCCGAGCTGATCTTCGCCAACATCAATGACATGGACGACTTCAACGTGAAGCCGGACAAATGTGCCATCCTCAAAGAGACGGTGAAGCAGATCCGGCAGATCAAGGAGCAAGGTGAGGAAAAACACTCCTTCACACTCCACACTGTGTCCTCCTGATAATGCTAGACAGACCTTTCAGAGTCCTTTGCTCTACTAAACTGAGAGAAAATATAGGGAATGAGAACTGCTTATCGTTCTGGGACAGTGCAGCCATATTTGGAGGAAAGCATCTATAGAGTGATGAGGTCTTGCATTGCACCCTCGACTAAAAGCAATGGGATTTTTCCATATTGCAAAACATGAACTCTGTGGCAAACACACATTTATGATACTTGCACATATTGTTCAGCAGGATAAAAGCAACTGCCAGAAGTAAAAAAGCTAATGTTGGGCTATAAAGGAACTACAGCACGGTCACATGACTTCACGTCACCACCGCTAAGCTAAAGGTGGCTAATGTTGGGCTATAAAGGAACTACAGCACGGTCACATGACTTCACGTCACCACCGCTAAGCTAAAGG
>NW_011333822.1:8062-18230 GCF_000735185.1 Notothenia coriiceps
CTTTGATTCCATCATCTCATTAAACCTTTTTAAAAGCATACTTTAGTTCTGTGAAGGGATATAAGGGATATATGCACTGTACTTCACTTTTATTAATATTGTATGCTGAAAAGCGTATATATATTACAGCTACGTTTTTTTGTTGAATAGATTTGAACGTCTTCAAAATGTTGGGTCGCGATGCATTGACCGAGTAGAAAGTGGGTCCCGAGGCCTGACCAGTTGAGAACCACTGGTCTATAGGTTAGCTGTGGACGACTAGTCGACGACTTTACTTTCTACTTCTCACATTTTGAACACAAATACCTGTACGTTCTACTTCTTACATGTTGAACACTAATACCTGTACTTTCTACTTCTTACATTTGAACCCAAATACCTGTACTTTCTACTTCTTACATTTTGAACCCAAATACCTGAACTTTCTACTTCTCACATGTTGAACTCAAATACCTGTACTTTCTACTAATCTCATTTCCCAAACAGGCTGGTTCCTTCAGTCTGAATGTGTGTTTGGTGGCGTGATCATTATTATTTAGAGTCATTGCGTGCCTATTGATTTGAACACGATCCGTGTATCCATCATTTCCTGGTCTTCTCTAAAGAAGAGGGACCAATGAAAACGTTGTCATGTTGCCGTTGTTCAGCATGGAAACATTCATTAGCTAACAATGACATTATTGTTCTATTAATATAAAGGGAGGTCAGGTACTCTTTAAAACAGCTGCTAGTTATGGGTACTTTTTACTGAAGTACATTTCAAAGCCTCTTTACTTTCACTTGAGTAAAGAAGTTTAGTCAGTACTTCTACTTTCACCAGAGTATTTTCAAACACGAGTATCTGTACTTCTACTTGAGTAAAGGATGTGTGTACTTCTACTTGAGTAAAGGATGTGTGTACTTCTACTTGAGTAAAGGATGTGTGTACTTCTACTTGAGTAAAGGATGTGTGTACGTTTGCCCTCTCTGGTGCTTGGTGATGCGCTTCATGTTGACCACCTTTCTGTTTTGCTGCCTCTCTTTATCTCGCAGTGAACAGCCGCAGCAGTGACTCTTCGAACAGGAACAGCCACACGTTTAACTGCCGCATGTTGGTCAACCCTCACGCTGACGCTGAAGCCGACCAGCAGGAGGCGCCGCAGCAGAAATACGAAACCATGCAGTGTTTCGCCGTCTCCGAACCCAAGTCTATCAAAGAAGAGGGGGAAGGTAATGTCTCTTATGTCATGTTGTGTATTGAGCCTCTTTCCGTTTTGATTTATTTCTTAGTCAAGGTTAGGGTTAGGGTGACCTTAGGAGATCTCCCATTGGACGGAACTTTGGGAGTTTTAGCCAGTGCAGACCACTTTTAACTATTTTACCTGTTTTATTGTGTTGCACTGTTGGAGGAGCCTTTGACATAAGATTGTCAGTGACATATCTTCACTGTAGCTATGCACACATGACAATAAAAGCATGGAAACTTGAATCTTGAGACCGATACGTATAACACACTACAAGAAAGGGAAAAACCCAAAATGCATAATAGGGCTTTTTTTAACCTTTTCTTCTCCTTCATTCCGTTCACTATTTGTTCCTCTCGTCTTCATAGTTTCGCCGATCAACTTCTACATTTTCTTTCTCGCTTGTATTTTCTCATCCTCTACTCCTTTTGTTTCTATCTTACCACCCTTGTCTTCACTCTGTCATTTTCTCATCACTTTCTCCATCCCCCCTCTTCTTCACAGTCTCTGGTGTCCTGTCCTCTTTCCACCACCATCTCATCTACTGAGAGACACTAATTAGTGTGTGTCACTTCCCGTCATCTTCCCATCTTATCTTATATCTCACACACACACGCACGCACGCACGCACGCACGCACACACACACACACACACACACACACACACACACACACACACACACACACACACACACACACACACACACACACACACACACACACACACACACACACACACACACACACACACACACACACACACACACACACTTGGGAAAAGAATATGTCTAGCATTCTAATTTGAGACGTCTGACATCCAGATTTTGTGGGTGTTGCTTGAGATTAGGGTGGAGGCTGATTTTAAAACTCAGTCTGAGTCTGTTGAGGCTGACTCAATGAGTTTGATTTCAATGCTAAAGTATTGTTAGGGTGTTCCTGTGGTTGAGGATGAGGATGAGAATGTCATACATTCAGTAAAAGGCATATTTATGGTCATGCAAGGCATTCTAGAGTCTCTTCGTAGATACTTATTGTGTAGATTGGCATTCAAAGTCAAATTGGTTTAGAAGTACCCTTAAAGCGTGACCTTCTAAGGTTTTAATTTAAATAATAATGTTGTTTTAACGGTCCCACTGTGCCTATGTTCTTCTACTGTATACATGTTATATTCCATTACTCTAGGTGTATGTTGGTTAGTTATAGTGTATGTTAGTTAGTTGTATGTTAGTTAAGGATTATTTTAACCGATATTTTTCCAAACACACAGATTTCCAGTCTTGTCTGATCTGTGTGGCGAGAAGAGTCCCCGTCAAAGAGAGACCTGTGATGCCCACGTACGAGAGCTTCACCACGAGACAAGACCTCCAAGGTACAAAAGGACCATTTTTAATAACACAGTTTTAGGTTAGGGTCTTGTAGGAAAATTATGTTTTTTTCGTATGCCTTCACTGTGAAGTAAAATTGAGAAAAGACTTGATCAATTGAATTAAATGGGGTTGACAAAACATCCAATTACAAACTCTCGCACAGCTCGTACAAAATAATCTAGGTCTTATTCCAGAATCAGTAGTATGCTCACTACTTCTCTAAATAAACACAGTTTTGCTAAAATCTTACAATATCAAACACCGCTGCAAAAACAGTGTCACACTTCCACAGATATGTTAGTAGTCCTTTAATATGAAGTATGATCAATCAGCATAGTACCAAATTAAAATGTACGATAAGTACGTTGTTTGAAAATGTGTAGGTCAGGAACAAAAGGTTCAGAGGTTTCTTCTGCAGAGTGAATGTTTGCACTTAAGGTTGTGAACTAAGGTCCACAGGTGAAGCTCCATGACAAACAACATCAGCAAACAACTGAAACATGGAAGTCATCTGTTACAAATCTTTTATTATCTGGGCTGCGTTTAACAAAATCAATAAGTCAACACTGAGACACATTTTTACATTCCTCCCAGTGTGTGTGTGTGTGTGTGTGTGTGTGTGTGTGTGTGTGTGTGTGTGTGTGTGTGTGTGTGTGTGACAGACAGACAGACAGACAGACAGACAGACAGACAGACAGACAGACAGACAGACAGACAGACAGACAGACAGACAGACAGACAGACAGACAGACAGACTCCCACACTCACTCCCCACAATCCTGAATAGAAAAATACAAATATGTATATCCTACACAATCAACAGACACATTTATACACATGCACACAATAAGATAAAAACACAACAGTCAATACAAAATAACAGTCACTTCAATATCTTTGGGAATGTACATTAGTGCAAGATTGTCCATAGCAGCGTAAAAAGTGTCGGGTGCTGGAATTGAGAGAATAGAGATCTGAATGTTTTGGTCAGTTGTTAAGAAATGACCCTCCTGCTCTAACAACCTGTTAACATCTCTTATCTCCTCCCTCCCCAGGTAAGATCACGTCTCTGGACACCAGTCTGCTGCGGGCCTCCATGAAGCCGGGCTGGGAGGATTTGGTGCGACGATGCATTCAGAGATTTCACCTGCAGAACGACGGGGAGATGTCCTTCGCTAAGAAACACCAGCAGGAGGGTGAGGAAGAACTGGAACTCAAAGTGTCTTCAATTCACGCTCTGACTTTCTTCAGATTGGGTTGATTTATCGGTGGTTTTCTTATAGTTCTTTTTGAGTTTTTGCAAGTCTTGCAAATTCTTCCTAGGTTCAATTCGGACATGTTGGGCGTTCATTGATCTAGAAGTTAATTGAGGAATGAATTGTCGGACAATCTACCTTACAGTCTATCTGCAGACTGTAATAACTCTGTAACTAAAGGAGGTGTTTGCCGCCTTAGCTAAACTATAATCCTTTTTTCATTTTATTTTATTTTGGTTTGCATGATATTTTTCACTTAAAGTATTGTTTTGAGTTTTGCAAGTCTTGATGAATTGTTCCTAGGTTGCAGTCGAATAGTCCAAGTATCAGCTCCTATCGTCTATCCCTATCGTCTATCATCTATCCCTATCGTCTATCATCTATCCCTATCGTCTATTCCTTGACCTCTGAGTGAAACGTCACGGGGTTAAGGGATAGTGGATAGGAGAATTCAAAAGGACTTAGGAGAAGAGACTGCGGTACTTTAGAGAATCCAAATGCACTTTCACTATCCGACGTCCTGAATGTGCGTCTGCTGCTTTGGGGAAACCATGGAAACTACAGTTTTCTATACAACGGACTACAACATGGATGTATAATAAGAACGAGGGACTCATCTAGAGACTCTGCACCGTGATCTGAGTCTGTTGCTTTATGCTTTATGAACGTGGACAACATAGAAACATATTCTTCATGACCAAAGTTTGAATTGAAATAAAAAAGGAAAGTGAAACTTATGCTCGTCACCCTCTCCCTCCGGTCCACATTAATACAAATGATCCCAATACGTATGATTGTATGAAAAGATCTTAAAATCAATACAAATGTATTTATTATAAACGTTAGTCTTTAACACCTATCACTGTGTATATCACCATTCAAAGATCTTTAAAAGTTGAACAAACCCCACACAGCTCAGTGAAGTGTTGACTTTATTTGATAATTTCTGTAAAAACTAACGTTCTTATTTGTCTTTTTGATTATAATACTGATGAACGTTCAGAACAAAGCAAATTTGGCAACTTACCACATACGTTTTTAAATGCTTAATAAGCACCGTAACTTTCATGATATAATTTCTCCGTCGATCATAATCGGTTGTTTTCGTGAACGGCCGAATGTTGTGTGACGGCCGCAAGGCATTGTGGGGCAACATCTTCTCCTCTCCTTTCGGTAAGGGAGGTCCAGTGGTTCCTAAGCTAAAGGAGGTTATAAAGGAAGTTTGAAACCTCCTTTCCTATCATCTCGAGAATTCGAACGGCTCTTATCATCTTATCCGTTAGGAACGTTCCTAAGCTAAACGGACTATTCGGACGCAACCCTAGGTTCAATGCGGATGTTGAGGGTTCGTTGAATTTTAAATTACTCGTTTTTTTGCGACTGTCTTTGTTAAGTTCGACTTTTGTAAAGTGTCTTTGTGTATTTTTAAAGACGCTATATAAATTAAATACATTATTATTATTCTGAAATTATTTGAGGAAGAAATTGAAGGACAATCAAAATCCACCTTATATCTAGTTTTCCGTGTATTAAGTACATTTTTAACCAATTTCTTCTGACATAATACCACATTCTGTGTACAGGAAACATGTGTGTTTAAGAAAATGTCCTAAGCACACTTCTTTATATAGACCGAGGTACCACTGGTGATCGAGTTTGCTGATTGAAGTCGATTTGATACTGCACACGTTTTTTTAACTATATTGTATTTATTATCAGTTTTTAATTAGTATCATAAAGACTTTTTTATACATCATAAATATAGTTACACAGACATTCTGTCAAACCACTTTAATCCACCTTAGTTTCCTTATCTCTTTCGGTGGCATCAAGTCATCATTTTGTCCGTGTTAGGATGTTGATATTAAAGAGTGTTTCTCTCTCTTTGCAGTGTTGAGGATCGGCCACGCTCTCAGCCCTCTGTACAGATTCTCTCTCGCTGACGGCACCATCGTCTCGGCTCACACTAAGAGCAAACTGGTCCGATCGCAGGCCACCAACGAGCCTCAGCTCTACATGTCGCTGCACATCCTGCAGAGGTACGACACTCTTTCTCTTCCTCGTTTCTGTCTTCCTGATCATTAGGCTTAGTCTTTAGGAGACCCCACATGTGAGCTATTTTCCTCAATGTCCTTAAGAAGAGAGGCAACCGAAGGACAGTTATGCATTGTCTGAGAGTCCATCTTTAAAATGTTACACCAAAGTTTTCCCTTGTTTTTTAAGTCACTTTAAAAACTCTGGTTCTGAAACAGTGTTTAGTCTTTAGGAGCCTGTTGCAGTCAGTGTCATTCACTGTGTCAGTTTGTTAAATCAGATATGTTCTTTAGTTTCCTGTCCAACGAAAAAGAAGCAACCGAAGGACATTTATGCATTGTCCGAGATTCCATCTTTTGAAGTTTGAGTTTTCCACCTGCAAGCTTTTTTTCTTTACTACTTTTAGGTGTAATTGTTTCCCAGTGTTTCATTTTTAGGGTTTTAAGAAAGAAAGACATATTTTGAGAGCCTCCATTAACAGACACGAGGTTTAACTCCCAAGAAAGTTATCCTAAACCTATTAAACATTCTTGATACACATTTAGTTTAGTAGTCTGTCTTTTTGAGCGGTACAGAATATAGTAAGTGCATTTTTTCTTCGACGGTAGAAATATTACTTAGACTCTGTGGTCAATTGTTTTAAATGATCCTAATAAACCCTGAAAAGGGACACAAGGATCATCAACTTTTACAAAAACGTTTTAATGTTTAAAAACCAGTTAAACAGATAGTTTTGTTCTAATTGTCAGTAAATACAGAGAACAGGGTTTTGGGTAGAAGTTAGGTAAGTCTAAAACCTCTGGTTCTGAAACAGCATACACAACTGAGGAAACAGAGTAGTAACGAAGCTAAATCTGTAACAGTGTGATAGCTTTAAACATGAATCAACTCGAGCCCCACACCAAACACACAAAGCTCTCATTGTGCCGATCGCCGCGGCCATCATTTCCAATGTGGAACTTGTGGAAGTAAAAAGGCCACGTTCTGGCCATTGATCCTCGAAAGCTCCGGGTAACAGTCCTGGCTTTGTTTCCTGACCGCCGTCCAACTCTGTGAAAGGTCCTACTGGAGGAACACTGTACTGGCTGCTGGTGCTCCTGTCAGTTTTGTGCAATACATGCTGTATTGTTGCGTTTCTGAATAAGAGGCTCTTTGTTCTTAATACAGATTGATCTCTGTCCAAATCAACATCGAACAAAAACAATCAAACACAATCTTATATTTTTATGATGTACTTTAAGTCATTAGATCTTGTCGACCCCTTCCTGAAATGCCTCCATCAGCAGGAGAGGACTCTTTAAAGTAGAGACACTACATACTGATATACACCTGAACATCAGCAGGAGAGGACTCTTTAAAGTAGAGACACTACATACTGATATACACCTGAACATCAGCAGGAGAGGACTCTTTAAAGTAGAGACACTACATACTGATATACACCTGAACATCAGCAGGAGAGGACTCTTTAAAGTAGAGACACTACATACTGATATACACCTGAACATCAGCAGGAGAGGACTCTTTAAAGTAGAGACACTACATACTGATATACACCTGAACATCAGCAGGAGAGGACTCTTTAAAGTAGAGAAACTACATACTGATATACACCTGAACATCAGCAGAAGAGGAGAGGACTCTTTAAAGTAGAGACACTACATACTGATATACACCTGAACATCAGCAGGAGAGGACTCTTTAAAGTAGAGACACTACATACTGATATACACCTGAACATGATCATATTATGTCCTCTTTAACTCACCACTTGTGCTCTACCTCATTCTTAAAATTCACTTATTCTGATTTTTCTTTCTTTTGACTTCCAGAGAGAACATGACTGTGGAGATACCAGGAGGGCAGGGCATATCCAAACCAATGACCCCCACCAGTGTGTGCGGCCCCTCCCCTTCCCCTGATGCCAGCGTCACCAGCAACACCCCAGTTCGTGGTTTGGGCGTCGTTTCGGGGCGGGGTAGCAGCCCTAAAACAGTGAAACTGGGCAGCCCTTCACCCCAGGGAAGCCCCAACGTCTCCTCCGCCATTTTGTCCCCTCGTCATCTCCCAAACCCCTCTGGGTCTTTCTCTCCTGCAGCTGGACTCCATTCTCCAGCGTCTGTTTGCAGCAGCACGGGAAAAAGCCAAGGGTTCAATTCCCTCAGTGCACTGCAGGCAGTCAGTCAGGGGCACAGGGTTTCCCAAGGACTCACCGAGGGGCAGTGTACAGACAGGTCACCTGACAGGAAGTCGATTGGAGTCCAGAGCCCTCAAAACACTCAAAACACTCAAAACAGCAAGAATAATCAAAGCTTGGAGGCGGATTTATTGGGAACTTTTGGGGAGCAGCAGCAGCAGGAGTTGTTGTTGTCCCCGAGTCAAGAGGAGGAGAAGGATACTGACCCCGATAGCTCCGAAAATAACGGGGGTTTAGGGGAGGGAAATCGCCCGATGAACACAAAAGGCCACACTAAGCTTCTTCAACTCCTCACCACCAAATCAGAGCCCTCAGATCCTTGCTCTTCTCCCCCTTCAGGCGACGACCAAAAGGACCAAATGGGAGGTTTGGGTGGATCCGGGAATAACAACCACTCCACCTCGCTGAAAGAGAAACACAAAATCCTCCATAGACTCCTCCAGAACAGCACTTCGCCCGTGGAGTTGGCCAAATTGACGGCGGAGGCCACGGGAAAAGACCCCCTGGGTGGGGAGGCAACTTCTGGGGACAATATGGCCGCCCTGGGGGACATCAAACAGGAACCTGGGAGCCCCAAAAAGAAGGACAATGCGTTGCTGCGCTACCTGTTGGACAGGGACGATAACGGCATCCTGGATAAAACCATCAAGATGGAACCAGGCGAGGAACCGCAGCTGGCCAACGTGAAGATAGAGAAACAGGAAGTGGGATTCAACATGGCCGACCAGGTGAGGGGTGATGACAGTGAGGTTCGTGATTAGTAACGAAGAATCTGTGGGTGGATTGATGGGTAATGATTTGCCAGGAATTTCGATTACAATTTAAGTTCATTTTAACGGGAAAATAGCAACTTTTCGTTTTTGAGTCTCGAATGAATGTGTTACTTCTCTCAGTTTAGCATGGCTACAAATGACAATTATTTCTAGTATCGGTTAATTTGGTAAATGGGGAGAAACAATCAAAAGCAGTTTGAATATTATTTTAGTAAACTATAATAAAAAAATGCCATTTGTTGGGTTTCAATTATTATTATTTTTTCATTTACTGATTAATCTCCCCATAAATAGTCCGTCAATTAATCCAATGTCTTTTAATGTCCTATTTTATATACAAAATAACAAGAAAAGCTATAAGAGCAGGACATTTGACCGACTGAAANAATAGCAACTTTTCGTTTTTGAGTCTCGAATGAATGTGTTACTTCTCTCAGTTTAGCATGGCTACAAATGACAATTATTTCTAGTATCGGTTAATTTGGGAACTATTTTCTTTATTAATCTATGGGTAAATGGGGAGAAACAATCAGCAGCAGTTGCGAATATTATTTTAGTAAACTATAATAAAAAATACCATTTGTTGGGTTTCAATTATTATTATTTGTTCAATTAGTGATTAATCTCCCAATAAATAGTCCGTCAATTAATCCGATGTCTTTTAATGTCCTATTTTATATACAAAATAACAAGAAAAGCTATAAGAGCAGGACATTTGACCGACTGAAACTCAACTTTTACATGAAAAATAAAAGTACATTATATTAAAAATAGTTTATAAAACAAGGAATTTATTAGAAATAGTTGGCAATAAATGTATTAGTAATTGTTCCGTCCCTAATTTATGGTACAATTGAAAACGCAATATCTTTATCAGTAGTACATGAACACATGGAGGAGGACCGCAGTCATTCTTCCCTTGCATACTAACCATCTTGTCTTTTATGAGAAAGATCATAAATATTTCCACTTAGGAAGCTGGCATAGTGTGTTTAACAGCTCCTGTAAACACGTTGGGGTGTGTGTGTGTGTGTGTGTGTGTGTGTGTGTGTGTGTGTGTGTGTGTGTGTGGATAAATAGGGAACGCAATGCTACATGTGCAGCTGTAATAGAGACATAAGATGATGGACGGGATGTCAGTGGAGATATGTTTGTGGTGGAGATANCGTGTGTTGTAGAGAGAGAGAGAGTGTGTGTGTGTGTGTGTGTGTGTGTGTGTGTGTGTGTGTGTGTGTGTGTGTGTGTGTGTGTGTGTGTGTGTGTGTGTGTGTGTGTGTGTGTGTGTGTGTGTGTGTGTGTGTGTGTGTGTGTGTGTGTA
>NW_011333822.1:18293-20053 GCF_000735185.1 Notothenia coriiceps
GAGAGAGTGTGTGTGTGTGTGTGTGTGTGTGTGTGTGTGTGTGTGTGTGTGTGTGTGTGTGTGTGTGTGTGTGTGTGTGTGTGTGTGTGTGTGTGTGTGTGTGTGTGTGTGTGTGTGTGTGTGTGTGTGTGTGTGTGTGTGTGTGTGTGTGTGTGTGTGTGTGTGTGTGTGTGTGTGTGTGTGTGTGTGTGTGTGTACGACGTGTTGACTTCCTGCAGGCAGCTGATGGCTCGCTGTCAGGAGTCAGTTAGTCCCTGAAACACAAGATGTTCTGGCAGCATGCACACAGGCTCACACACCGTTATGTGATTGAGCCTGTGTGTGTGTGGGGGGGGGGAGTGTGTGTGTGTGTGGATAAATAGGGAACGCAATGCTACATGTGCAGCTGTAATAGAGACATAAGATGATGGACGGGATGTCAGTGGAGATATGTTTGTGGTGGAGATATGTTTGTAGTAAAGTATGTTGGAGTGTTTGTGATTTAGTAGTCAAATTATTTGTCTTTACATTGTGGAAATTTGGGATGAAATGAAAGAACAATATTGAAAATATACTCTAAAGTAAATATATATATTTACATAAATGCTAGATATTCATGTAAACATTAGAATTAAATTATCCAATATATGTTTTTTTTGTATGTACAGTTTAACAATAATATATACAGTGCTGTTTCAGTACTAATACACTCTTAATGCTGATTTGCATATGTCTGAATGTACAGTTCTTCTATCACCGTTGAAAGTGTTGCTTATTGAAGCTGCAGGTGCACAGACAGGCTTGTAGTTTCAGGAACAGGCTGAAGGAGGAAGGTCTGACTTCCTTTAGAGGACGTTCTTTCAACAGCTGTTCCTCCGGAGGCTGCGTTCAGAGGCTCTGATCCTGAAGGCTTGGTTTCTAGTTTGTAGAATAAAGTGAGGCTTTTTCTGAGCCGGTCCTCAAGCAGCCAGGAACTCTTTCATCTCAGGTTAAAGGGAAATACTTTGTCCATCAATTACTCACCGCGTGTTACTTTGAACTCGTTTTGTTTTGTTGAAGTCCTTCACGGAGAAAAGTCGTGATGAATTGAAGTAAACCGGGGAAGCAAAAACAACAAAACTACATCAAAACTTTTGTTAAAAACTCCACAATTCTCACTTATGCAGGAGTAAGCCCACTGTGTCTCAAACACATGCATTTAAACCAATAAGTAAAACACATGGACTCACTCAGCCCCCGAGGAGTGAGTCCAAAGCACAGCATGTCTGTTTATGTAAAAAGATCTTGGTAAGGGCTTTATTGAAAATGCATGTGTTTGTATAATAGGAGTCGGACTATATACAATGAGACTTTGACTAAATGAAATGTCCTACCATGTTCAAGATGTTTACATCCAAACCATTTGAAAGGAACCAGCAGTATGATTTCCAGTTGTACTGACCTCTAGTGGCAGCTTTGGAGAACTACAACAATATTTGCAAACTTGTGTCCCCCATGGCATCCCAAATGTCTGTTTGAAAACCAAATGATAGGGTTTTCTTTCTGGGAAATTCACAGCTAATACCTGAGCCTAGGGCTGCTCGATTATGGCAAAAATCATAATCTCCATTATTTGGGTCAATAATTGATATCACGATTATTAAAAACGATTATCCATTCACTTTAAAAACATACATTTATTGGAAAAAAAATGTGTTGTATGTTTTTAACAATTGATTATCCTGAACTTTAAGTATAATTCAATTGAAAAACCACAAAAAAATAAATAATGTTTTTAAAAA
>NW_011333822.1:21190-30979 GCF_000735185.1 Notothenia coriiceps
ATAAAAATAAAAAAATAATCGTTTTATTTCGATTATGTTGTTTTCATAATCTTTGCAAGCCAAAATCGTAATTACGATTAAAATACGATTAATTAAGCAGCCCTACCTGAGCCTGCTTATAAGAATAAAATACTGTATTTATCCCAGGAGTAGCTCCATTTTAGAATTACACCTTCCTCGAGCTAGCAGAAAAAACCCAAAGTTAGTGTTCTAATATTTAAAGTCAAATCTATAAACTTGATTTTATGCATAGGCTGAAAAACAGAAACCATTACCAAACAATCCGTTGGATGATTGTAAAATATGTCAAGAAGTCAGCTCCACATTTCAAGGTTACCGTCACTGGTTTTTAAAAGTTTGGGGGCGTGTCCTTCACATCCTCATTTAAAATGATACCCTTGATATGAGATGGTGTGTGTGTGTGTGTGTGTGTGTGTGTGTGTGTGTGTGTGTGTGTGTGTGTGTGTGTGTGTGTGTGTGTGTGTGTGTGTGTGTGTGTGTGTGTGTGTGTTAAATGTGTTCTGTATTTATGTAAAAGCACTTTGTAACTCTGTTTGAAAGGTGCTGTATAAATAGTTAGTGCAAAAGCTTCTGCAGATTACTTTAAATCTCAAGATTATTGTGATGTTTAGGTTTAATTACACGTTAGGCCATACATTGTATTATTAGCATGAACAATAATGGCTATCAATCAGTGCTAAACTCATGCATTCACATGCTCCTCAGAAACACAGCTGAGTTGAAAACGGCTTTCTTTCAACTTTGGTGTGTTCACGAGTTTAAATACGTAATGTGGGAACAACATGGATGTTTACAAATTAGTTTTCAAATTGTAGTTCACATGCATTTACGGAGTTGGGTGCCCTATGTTGCAATGTTAACAACAGTAAAACATAATGGCCCATGCCACATCCTTCCACCACAAGAAAAGAAAAATCAGGCTACTAGTTTTTTTATCATCCTGCAGATAACAAACAAAAATACTGAGCCTAATGAAACCCCTTTGTACTTAATACCCCACTTAATTGATCAAATGCAAATCGGTGCAGACCTGACAGTTTTATAATCGGCTCAAGCAGCTCCTAAGAGTCTTGTTTTGGTCCGTTTTCATTTGATTGAAGTTTCACCTTGGTGGGTTACTTGAGTAAAGAAGTTTAGTCAGTACTTCTACTTTTACCAGAGTATTTTTAAACACGAGTATCTGTACTTCTACTCGAGTAAAGGACGTGTGTACTTTTGCCATCTGCCAAAAACTGACATGTCAAAGTGGTGATTGTTACTCAGTGTATTGTATAATGTCTGAACGGCTTGAGTCCCTCCTAAGAGTCGTGTTAATTATATTGAAGCTTCCCCTCGCTCTGTGTCTCTCTGCAGGGAACCCTGAACGCCCAGATGTTGGCCCAGCGTCAGCGCGAGTACCTCAGCAACCACCTCCGGCAGCGGCAGCAGCAGCAGGTGGTCCAGCAGCAGAGAGCCATGATGATGAGGACTCAGGGTGTGCCCAGTGGGGGGTCCGCTCCCACGCCGATGCCCATGGGGGGCACCAACCCTCGGCTCCCCCAGGGAAACCCTCAGCAGTTCCCCTACCCGGCGTCCAGCTACGGTACCAACCTGCCCTCTCCTCCTCTTCCTCCTCCACCTCCTCATCCGGGCTCTTCCAGCCCCTTCTCCTCCTCCCCTCTCTCCCCCAGCCATCACTTGGCTAGCCAGGGCATGATGGGAAATGTAGGCGGACAGTACAGCGGGGTTATGAGTCCTCCGTCTCAGCACAGTGCCTACCAGTTCAGCAGCTCAGGTATTTTTGTCAGCGTCATGTCGTTTCTGTTTGTTGTGGTGGCGGCAGTCCAACTTAATCATTTTTGTTTGAATCATTCGTCCTCTTATAAGTTGATTGGGTGTGGTTCAAGGTTGAATGATCAAACTCCTTTTTGTTTTTGTTCCATAACATTTTCTGCTTTTACACTCACATATTTCTTTGTTTAGGGTTTTGACCCATATCCAAACCATTCACTCTGCATATCAGGATGTGTGTGAAGGAGATATATATCGTGGTGACACTTCTGAACTAAACATCCTGCCTATATTTGTGTTCATGTCTTTGGTCCATGTTTAAGAGGGTGTTTGGCACGCCCTCTTAATCAAATTGAATCACAAACAAAAAAAGTTCTTCTGGAACTTTTAGATATCTGAAGTAAGGAAGGACACGATCCATCCTGAATATTTTCTACAAACGTTTGCATGAAAAGTTCAGTTTTCAAAGAGCCTTTTGACTTAGGCAATAGCTTTTGGGGTTATTGAGATTTTAAAATGAGTTTAGGAAAGCTATTAGGTAGATTGCTGCTCTTTTAATTGTAATATCAACTTCATTTAAGCAAAGATTCGAAACATGTTGAAATGCCAGCACTGAATTTTCTGGCTTATACAGTATTTCCATTCGTCTTGTCTGTGTGTAGTTTTGTGTGCCTGTCAATACAATACAATACAAAGGGGCTTTATTGGCATGACCACATTTTAAACATAGTATTTCCGCACAAGGCCTTATTTCCTTCGATATGTCAAACTCCTTTCTAACGATATAAGAGGAGAATAGGAATAAAGTACCTTACTGACTACAGATAAGAGTCACAAGGTAGGTAATGTCTCTCAAGCGTCTGATTATCTTACTTTCATTTTCTGACCCTTTTATAATAATAATAATAATAACTCATTCTATTTACCGTAGAGGCGCCTTTCAAAGCACCCAAGGACACCTTACAATTCATAAAATGTTCTAAGGAGAGGTTAAAGACAGCACCAAAGGACCGTAACAGAGGACACGTAGCACTTCAGTGAGTAGGCTGATCTGAACAGGTGGGTTTTGAGGAGGGACTTGAATGTGTTTTTATTTTCTCCGATCTGCAGGAATGAGTCAGCAGCAGCGTCAGGATCCAGTGTCAGGGTTCCCATGTGGAGCTACGACCCCTCAGAGCCCCCTGCTGTCCCCCAGGATGCAGCAGGGGCAAAGTCCCATGATGCAACAGCAAAACCAGGGCCAGCCACAGAACCAGGGTCCGACCCAGAGACTCCCCGGGTACCAGCCCAGCAGCGCGTGGACCCAGTCGGCCAACGTCTCCACCAGCAACAGGTAACAACAGTTCATTTGAGTTTTTTATTATTTTATTATTTTATTTGTATATGCACGCTTCTTAGTTAACATTAAGCTGTCTTTGGCTATTTTCTGGTGTAACACATTTCCCCTCTGTGGGACGAATAGGGATTCTGATTACAGGTGGGGTAGGTAATTCACTTCAGAAACACTTTTTGTTATATTCCATGGAATGCTCTTAACATCCCGATAGCAATGAATATATTATATAATACATAAAAATATCTCTGTGGAAGCCGTAGCGCTGTGAAAAGCACGACCAATCATCTGAGCCGGCCCGGCTAAAGTAACTGGATGGCCTACCTGCCTGTCAGCCTTCCATCTGTGCACAAACTTATCTCGTGCCCTCATTGGTCATGTGAGTGTGTGTTGGAGGCGGGGCTCTGTGAGGAAGTGACAGATTTTTTCCGGTTGTGTATTTTCAAATTCTAGCCACTCGAGCTGCTTTCTCCAAAATTACCTACTCCACCTTTAACTTCTATATCATTATTATTTCACTGATAGTATTGTAGATTAGATTCCAGTGGTGGTTCTGTACGATGTTTTCCAACTTGTGTAATCTAAACCTGTCGAATAATAGCATAAAGCTTTCCAAGCAATATTTATTGATCAAAAGATGGATGTTATCATTTCCAAAATTCCAATGTTCTGCTTAAATCCACATTTGATGCCGTTTAGCCTTTCAAAAACAAAATGTCTACTGCTTTGTGAAAACACAGTTTGTGTTTTTATGAATTTTTACTTTGTAAAGTATCTTTGAGCTTCAATAAAAGCGCTCTATGAGTAAAATGTATTATTATTACATGTATCAACTGGTTGTCCCAGCAGCATAAATGACATACTCTACACAATAACAAAACTTTTCATGGATATTCTACATATTTGACTGTTTCCCTCCTTGCAGTGTGTACCCGCAGCAGTCCCAGTCGCAGTACTCCACACAACCCACTGCAGGAATGTATAATAACCCCAACACCATGAACCTGGGAGTGATGGCAGGCAGCAGCGGGGGAAACATGAACCAGATGTCAGGACAGATGAGCTCCATGAACACAGAGCAGGTGTGGGAAAGCTTTTTATTGTAGCGGCCAAACGTATATAGAAATGAAGCAGATAATTAAGTTACAATAACACTAGCTAGCGGAACTTACGCAAGGCAATGATCCAAGTCCAGACAAGAATGTCAATGTCAAATATGATCCAATAGCATTAACAATGAACAGGTTATATGTTTTGTTCCTTAAGCCTTTCCTATGGCTTTCCTTTCTTGTGGCTGGAAACACCCTGGTAACAAACCATGTGCCTCCAAGTGCTCTGTTCACACCACCACCTGTCTCCAATATATATATACAATTATATATAGCTCCAGCACCTATTAAGCAATTGTTCTTGTTTTCGGTCTGACAAAAGAAGACTATTGATCATGTCCGAATGATTCCTTTCTCAGTAAACAGGAGCTATAATATCCTGTTAGCAAGCGTGTTCATCTTTGTTGTCATCGTCCTGCTACAGGTGGAGGACGGCAGTCTGATCCTGGAGCAGCTGGCCGGGATTGAGATGTTGACGCAAGAGAGTGAAGCCAGTTCTGTAAGTTAAAGATTTGCACACTTATTGTCTCATTGAGTTTGAAGTCTGTAAATAAATATGCTGTTAACATATTATGAGTTCAGGTTGAGGACAAATGTCCAATCCACATAATGATCACGTAACATTTAGCAAAAATGCCTTTTCATTAGATGTATACTCTCGTTACAAAGTTAGCTTTACATGTAAACTTAAGGACAATCACACAACAGTTGAGTCAATATAAAAGGACAGAATGAGAATTATTACACACCCAAAAGCCATCATAATGCAGTAGAAAATCACACTTCCATCAGAAAATAATGAACTTATTCGACTGTTGCTCACTACAAAGTCTTCTCCAACCACTGAATGCACATATTTTCTTCACAATCGTTTTCATTGATAATTAATGTGATTCTCTGTCTTTTTATAGAATTTCTGCTGACCCCGGCTGTGTTTAAGACAAGGTAACACAGGAGCAAATGCAAAAACGTAACTCTGCTCATGAAGAATTAACGAGAAGTTGAGGAAACATGATGTAAACAAGATGCTCCCTCTGTCACACCAGCCAAATCTGAGGCAAAACAGGAACATGACAATACTGTATATGAGAGCGTACACATGTGTGAGAAACTGGAACAACAGTTTGAGAAGAGATTGGTTGACGAGCATAAGTGAAACCTCTGGATTTGATCTTTCTATGGTTCTATTTGAGAGCCTGACTGAAAAAACATTGAATAACAAGGTTTATGAAGAAATATTTTACAGGTATTTATAGTTTTGAAGAAGTTTTAGAGATTATTTGTATTTCATTAAAAAAAAATCAAGGATATGTTTCTTTAAGAAAATCTCAGAATGGTACATTATAATGTCGATTTTAAATTTTAATATATTTCAACTGCTGTAGTTACTGGGGAGCTGTATCCCTATTTAATGACTTTTTGAATGAAGGTGAATGTTTATAGATAGTGTACATACTTAGATTTTAAATACCCCTTTTCCTGTATGTGGCATTGCTTAACAGCAGTTTGGAGTTTTAGTCCAATGAACATCTGTCGGGAGCAGAAATATTTATTTGGTTGAATGAGACCTCAGTGGGTAGAGCTCAAGAAACACAAATGGGAAAATAGAAGGTCAATAATCTGGCATAAGCTAATCAGTAACCTTGCCTGGGTATTATGCTAGTCTATCATAGCTAGAAATAAGCTATCTAATGCTATTTTAATTGACCTAATTTGAATATGAAAGTTAACTAAACTCACTAGCTACCCTTAAGCTAGTTTGAGTTTAGCTTACGAGATAGCCCACTAGACCTTGTTTCAGGTAAGCTAAATAGATAGCCTTCTTAACATGGCTTCAGATAAGCTAACTAGATAGCCTTCTTAACAACGGCTTCAGATAAACTAACTAGATAGCCTTCTTAACATGGCTTCAGATAAGCTAACTAGATAGCATTCTTAACATGGCTTCAGATAAGCTAACTAGATAGCATTCTTAACATGGCTTCAGATAAGCTAACTAGATAGCCTTCTTAACATGGCTTCAGATAAGCTAACTAGATAGCCTTCTTAACATGGTTTCAGCTAAGCTAACTAGATAGCCTTCTTACCATGGTTTCAGCTAAGCTAACTAGATAGCCTTTTTGACATGGTTTCAGATAAGCTAACTAGATTGCCTACTTAACCTAGCCAACATTCCTTTGCCAATTGGTACATACATTAAAATGTCCCTACAGTAAATGAAAATTACTAATCAACTCCATCATCAGGTCAAAACAGTAATTTGTCCAAAAACCTGCATACATGGCATTTCCATTACTGTTTATCAGCAATAGCTAGCATGCTGACACACTTAACTCAATGGTGAGAGTCTTAGCATGCTAGCAATTGCCTGATATTTACATTTATAGAATAACACGAGACTTGGTAAACAAACATTAGATATCTGTAGACACGTTATATTGACTTTCAGACATACATTGTTTGTGTGCTCTCTACCTACTGAGGATTAACCAAATAAATAATTTCTTTCTCTAAAGCAGCTTTGCCTATAAAATAAATATGTGTAGCCTACTAATAAAACTCCACGCTACTGTGATTGTTTTCAAAACGACCTGCAGGAGTTCACAGGCATTTATATGAAGCTCTCTGTCTGCTGAAGGATAATTCAGACGTTTGTAGTTTGTTGTTTTGGGACTTTTTGTGGGTGAAGCTGTGATCTTTACATGACAAGACAGTTTCAATTTAAATCAATCAAATTAAAACAATTCAGAGGGATATTAAAGGCAGAATTAGTAAGATTGTGTTAAAAAAAAAAAAATAGCCTATAAATGTGTGAGGATGAAATACAGCTGTCGACAAAATCCTACTTCAAGGATGATCTGACCTCAGCCATAAACAGATTATTGGTCCTGAATCCAAATGTTATATTTAATGAAGGTGACCCATAATCTTTAACGCCCAAAGTGTATTACTCGGGACTATTTGGAAACAGGTGCTCTCTATATGTATAAGGTGCTGTCTTGTATAAGCTTTTAAATTAACAAAACGTGGATGTCAACTTCACATGGTCCAACAATCTGTTAAGCACATACTGTAACCATAGTATGGCTTGTCTTCTGGAAAGAAGAAGGTGAAAATGAAACCGTGAAATTGATTTTAAACCTTTTTTTATTTTACAATGATTTTTCCTTCATGTCCATCTTGCATATTGTACTCCAGTGTGCTAGCATATTGTAAAAATCCCAAATATGTTATCAAAAACCTCGAAGAGTAAATGTAAGCCATGGAAATGTCCTGAATGTGAAACTCTCTGCAAAGGCAATCAAGAGCGAAACCCATGTACAGTACTAATAATATTTTACTGACTGATACAGTATACATACATATATATATATATTGAAGATTTTTAGATGAATATTTTATCAATTGCAAAATACTGTATTTCCTGTAAGTACCTTAAGATGAAGCATCATGCCTTAGATCTGTGAACTGTAACTTTAAGCTTGACAGGTGAGTTCATTCTGTCACAAACTGCTGAGTGAGCGTTTCACCACTTCATACTTTAAGTGTAATAATTAGACAGCCAGGGTTTTTATATTTCTCCCCAAAAATCCTCACAAAACAACCTGTGTATCAACTCATGGAAATACAATAATAATGTGTTGGCAGTTGCTTTTTTTTTCTTGTAGTTAAACTGTATATGTGCACAATGCATCAGGTAGACTCTCCTTCACTAACACTGTTTCTTTTGTATTTCTTTTAAAGGGCATTTATATAATATTTGACTTTTGCTGATTTATGTTGGTCCCCAGTATACTGTAGTAGTATATACTTGTGATAGAATTTGAGCTACGGTGGCCGTGTAATTGACAAAGTTATTTAACCGTAATGTAGGGTACCGTTTCTGACATAAAATGCTTCAAAATATCTATATTTTACACAGAAATCTATGTAAAATCAATGCGGACAGCTGAGGAGATTTCATATAGAAACCCGTTTTTGAATTTTTCCAGTTTCTCCACATCTTTTTTTGCAAACCTCTAAAGAGAAACGTTAAAACTGCTACATTTTGCAGACGTTATAAGAAGTTTTGACCCAAATAAAGCCGGCCAAAACTTTAATTATAGCTTAAACTAATTAAATGCACCTGAAAAAAAATCTATTATATTAAATTAAAGGTTTGTAAAAACAAACAGCTAATTCTTATTTGGGCGTTTAAGTTGAATTTCAGTGAGATATTTTTAAACATTTTGTAGTTTTCTAGCTAAAAGCCTAGATGTCTTTAAGGTGACAGTAGAGTCTTTGAAATACTCTTATGGCATTACAGTAGTTGTTTAAATGGTGCTGTCTAAAAGCAATTCTGACAGGACGTTTTTATTTAATTTAATACAACTAGTCCAGTTAGGTAGATGTAAAATGAAGGACATCTCAGAAACTGTTGAAATAATCATGAAGACATTATTTTGTTTGTGATACAAGTCAAACACACCCCTTTTAGAGTATCTTTGAATCACACCTGTGAGTTATGCCACTGTATAAAAGTTGTCTTTGTGATCAGCTGAAAGTGTTTTAGGGTAACGTTTTAAATCAGTGTGATGAAGATGTTCAGATTTTCCAACACACACAGATCATTCAGAGTGTGTGTGTGTGTGTGAGGGGTTTATTATGCAAAAGTCCAGACGTTCACACCACTTTATGCAAGCTGTCGACTCTAATGTTGCTTTTGCCAATGCTGCTGTTAATTTATGATTCATGCCACTGTAAATAAATTATTTTTATTGAGCGGGACTGCCTCTGTCTTTTTGATTTCATGCACTATAGAGAGTGAATCTACTCTCAAGTTACACCAGTTTGTATATTTTATATAAGAAATAATGCACTGCAGAAGGAACACTTGCTGCCAATCACGTGAATTATAAGACCATAATCCACCTACGATATGAATTATACATAACTTATACACAGAGGTGTAAAGTAACTAGTACAATTTTGAGGTACTTGTACTTTACTTGAGTATTCCAATGTTTTGCTACTGTGTACTTCTACTCCTCTACAGTTCAGAGGTACATGGTGTACTTTTACTCCACTATGTAATACCTTTAGTTACTCTACAGATGTGGATGAATGATGTGAAATATAATCAAGTGTTAAATCAGACTTTAGTTCCACCTGGAGTAAATCCACAAGCTACCCTGCAGTATACAAAGTCATTCAAACTAGCTGCACCTTTACCAGCTTTGAGAACACTTTCATGATCAATCATTATAAAACATATCATATATATTATTCTGAAATGGACCAATCAAACAATGACTACTTTTACTGTTTCTACTTTCACTATATTTTGATGAGAATACTTTTCTACTTTTACTTGAGTAACATTTTGAATGCAGGACTTTTACTGTAACAGAGTATTCCTACACTCTGGTACTTCTACTTTACTCAAGTACAAGATCTGAGTACTTCTACTTTTACTCAAGAACAAGACCTGAGTACTTCTACTTTTACTCAAGTACAATATCTGAGTACTTCTACTTTTACTCAAGTACAAGACCTGAGTACTTCTACTTTTACTCA
>NW_011333824.1:0-5266 GCF_000735185.1 Notothenia coriiceps
TGTCTGCTGTAACAATGTAAACGTATCCCCTGTGGGACTAATAAAGGTAGTCTGATTCTGATCGCAAAAAACAAGCCAATACTATGCTGCGTTCATGGAGCTACGTGGAAGTGGGGAAGGACAACGCTTGATTGCGGATACGTGATTTCAGATTCTAGCACAGTTTATTGCTACGATGCTCAACAGCTCGCTTAACGGAACTTTGATGCTGGTATCAGTTTTGTTTACCACCAATCACGGGAGTATTGTGTATAGAAAGTGTGCAGTTGTATTTCTTGCGCTACCTAACATCCATGAAGGCATCATGACAGAGGGAGGGCTGTCACTCAGGGTACCAAACTACTCTTTGGTAAGCCCCGCCCCCCGAAGCAATATCAGGGTCAAAAGTCTGAAATCGAAAAAAATATCTGAAAGTGAAAAACGATCTGAAGGCGAAAAAGATTGAAACCTGAAAAAAAAGATTTTAAACTGAAAAAATAATTGATTTGAATCTGAAGACGTAAAATCTGAAACTGAAAAAAACAAGTATTCAAATATCAAAATATGTATAAAAGTGAAATATGAAAATAAATATTTTATTACAAAAATATTGCTGAACTGAATCAAAATAATATTCAACCTGAACAATTATTTCAAATAGCCAATCTTGTTTTGAATACAACATTGTATTTTTCAAAGTTCAGGATGAAAACTTGGACTTTCAAATAAATTGTATTTTTTTGAATGATCAAAACTTATGACCCTGAAATAGCTCCATACAATCTCATATTCATTGCGATGCTTCCCGTAGCTTTGATCAAGCAGGATACTCCCACTGAGATCATACATGTATTTTTGTTGCAAAGAGCCACTCAACATATTTCATAAGAAGAAAAATAAATAACGAAATTAAAACAGGAAAGTGATGAAAGAGGAAAAACGTTGGCCTGATTCTACTGCACTCAACATTTAACAGCTTGAAGTTTATTACGGGTTATTTTCAATCCATTCTACAGCTAAGCTTCAATGAAAGGAAAATACATTAATAATGTTGATCTATATTGTTCTACTCATCTGAACAGTTGCGAGCCGTCAGGGCCCTCTAGGCCCTCTCTGAGGGCCTAAGATATTCTACAAAATAATATTTAAAAAATAATATTTGTCATTAGTTTTACCTTTTAAAATAACATTTCCAAATAAAGAATTATTTGGATTCTGCCTATTCAGTTTATGTTGGAATGTGAAATGAAAGAAGCTCCTTTGGCCGTCTATCTGTGAAGATAGGAGCTGATTGGTGGTCCAGCTATAAATTCACAGAGGGCCAGCTAGGGTAACTCAACGAGAGAGTAATGTCAAATGACAGTACAATTGACCAATCATATCTTCCCTCTAAATGGGTGGGCTTTATTATCGCGTGTTTCGCCCGCTGAGAAGTTTATGCATGTGTTATAACAACGGGTCAAGATTTCCATAGAAACAACAACTTCCTGTCAACAGGGTAAACTCTCCTTCAAAACAAAAGCATGTCCATACAAAATAGGAAGCCAAGCCAAATTACACTTAAGATATATACTATTATGTGAGTTAACTAAAAACAAAAGTGGATAGGTTTCCATGTTTTGTCAGTATAAAGCGCTAAATGTTTTTTGGTATACCATAGTTTGTTGTTTTAAATTCTTATTGATCAACGAAGCTGCAGCTTGAAGTTTTTTTCTTTCTCTGTGAAAGCATGTGACCCCCCTTTCTCCCGATTCTGGAGACGATCTAATTATCGGCTGTGAGAGCAAGCAGCCCGGAGTTTGTCTGCCTGCTCTTTTCTCTAATGCCTGAAAGAAGGCTGAGTGCTGAGTGTTTAGTGAGTTTACAATAAGGAGTGGAAGATCAATGAGTGATCTGAAGTTGGAGTGAATACATTGAAATGAATAGATCAATGTGTGATTTGACATAGCTATATTGAAATAGATAAGAAACAATACTTTTTGCTGTTAAACATAAACTTTGAGAACTGATTTTTACCATTGAATTGCATTAGTGCATTTCATGGTATTTGCCAAAATGGCATGGGAATTTGGGATTTCCTCAAAGTTGGAGTTTTCACCATGCCTCTTTGATATCACTGCGAAAAAGAATGTCGAAGAATGTTGAAGAAAAGATTAAAAAAGCAAAAGTAAGTGCCTGTAAAAAAGTTAATAAGAGATAGTCTAAACAGCTTGAGAGTTTGAAACTTTGGTAAAAGGAAGCTGAAAATAGGAAGAGGGTTGAGCAAGTTTGTAAGAGTGTTAGAGTGTTTGTCTCATTGAGTACTGATAATGTGAAAAGATGATACAAATGACTCCTCAAGGCCTGATTGAAGAGGTGACAGGCTCAACTTATTACACATCGCCATTTTGTAGGGTTGTTGCAGATTTCAAGCCAAAATGGTCTTAAGATGGCTCTTTTGAAAAATCTGACATAGACCTCATTGATCAGCCTCGCCCGTTTGCCCCCCCAGATTGGGATTTTGAGTACTTGACAGTGTGCATTGGGGTCTGGAGCGCCAAGGGTCGAAAGGTCAGCCACACGAATCGGATGACTCATAGCCGGCCAAAACAAAACAATGATTAGTGTTCACAAAGTTGACTTTGATCTGGACTGTCCAAATATACAGCCTCCACACCAATTAGCGGAGCTCAGCCTGCTGCACAGCAACTCCATCTGCTGATGGACATGGGAGCTGAAGGGAGAGATAATTTAAACAAAGCTGAGAATGCTGCAAATAACTTTGGGGCTTTGTCACCCCCACCATACGGGGGGCTGCTGGAACAAGCTATGGCGCTGCATGCTTCTCCAAGCACAGAAAAATCCCCCTTCCCTTTCTGGCCCAGAACTATTCCAAACAATGGAAGGACAAGATCAGGAGCTGCTTATCAGCCAGGTGTACCACCACAGCCAAGTTTCATATATATGCCTGAAGAACAATCTGAAGTAAACAACTTGATTCTTGGACCAATGATAGCATGTCCAAACGGTACGGGAGGCGTACAGCATGTTTACAGACCATGGAAAGTTGCAGAATTACAAGCCATTATTGAAAAACTTCCAGAACCAAAGAATAATGGGAAAGCATTTGCCAACGCTCTGGAAAAAATTGTGACACAGTGCTGACCTACTTCAGCTGAAATAGAGCATGTCTGCTCGACTAAGATGGGTCTTGGTTGGGGCGAAGTCCGACCTGCTAATTGGTATGCAACTTCTGCATGGAGTACTGAAAATACTTCCACCTATCAGACTCAGCTTGCAGGTTTACACCAGTCACTAGAGATGAAATACAAGAAGAGTGAGTCTCCTATTTAATGAGCTTGATGCAACGCACCTGAGAATGCACACTCTCAGCAGAGGATAAACAATTCACTGTGAGAGAGGAGAGGAGACTCAAGGATTTGACCAGAGATGCTGCTGGTAATAGATTTGTACAGGTATTTATCTGTTTGAAGACATGTTTGATTAAATGAATTATTACTTCTAGTCTTATGAGGTATTAAGCTAAAATATAAGATGCTGGAATATAATTTACTTTGTTGAGATGTATTTACTTTTGATTAAATGTTAAGTTTAATTGTAACTTGATTACATTTAAAACCATAGAGCAGAAATGAAAGTGCTTCATTTAAGTATTGCATGTTTTTCATTTAAATGTTTATTTGCCTAGAGTGAATGAAAGTATGTTTTGTGTTAAAGGTTTTCAACCTAAATGATGTGACAGGAAGCTGAATGAAGGATGAATGAAGCAAAAAAAGAAATCTACAATAACTCAAATAAAGAGGAAGGATTCAAATTTGAGTTGTCCTGTGTGTCCTTTTGGAGTGAATCAAGCCGTTTTCAAGTTTAGGCAGGAGTCAATCTAGCAAACCAAATCATAACTTGACAGTTGAAAACCATTGCCAAGCAATAAGGACTAAAGGATCAAGAGCCTGTAAAAGTCAGAATAAACCAAACTGTCTGCAGTAACTACACACCTCAACAAAATGGCGGAGGAAGCCTATGGGAAAAGTGTCAAGCAGCTCAAGCAGGAGAGGGCAATGGCTAAAGGTGCATTCACAACAGTAGCTAACTTTCTTAGCAGAGGAGCACGAAGCATGACTGAAACTGAGCTTCGGGAGGAATTCAAAAAGGCCACTTTGATGGGAAAAATGTCAGTGAAGCAAATTATGACTTTCGGAGTGGCCTACTCGCAGACATAGAAGCCAGCACTGCTGAAGAGGTGGAAGAAGAGCTTAGCGAGCAACAGGAGGCTGACATGGAAAAAACTATCAATGAAAGTGAAATCAGAATGAATGAAGTGATGATAATTGTTCAAAGAAACCTGTGGTCTCGTTATGGGCAAAAGGAGCTGGAAACCTCAATCCAGGAAGCAGAAACGGCTTGTGATAATGCTGCTGAAACATCTGTATCTGCACTCAATCGGGATTGTTATGAGATGCAGTTGGGTTTCATGGAGAAGCTGGTCAAGGAAGCTAGTAAAAGCCTAGCATCTTGGGAACTGTGGATTCCAGAGACTGAAAAAGCTAATCTAGAAGGCAGAGTCAAGGATTTAAAGTCAATGAATAACAAGCTTGAAGCAAGGAGAGCAGAGTTTGTGTTTGCATAAAGAAATTCAGAAGAAGAAAAGAGTGCATATCTGCTGACTTTAACGGCTGCTTCATCAACCCCACATGCAGCAAACACCACGCCCTTGGTGAGAATTAAACCAATTGGTCTGCCCAAATTTCATGGCTGTAAAAGAGATTTCCACAGATGGAGGAGAGACTGGGAGAGCCTGCAAAGACAGGGAGAACCAACAGGCTCGAGTGAAGTCAAAAAGATTCAGCTTTTGGACAGCATGGATGAGAAAATCTCAAGAAAACTCAGACTTTCAACATACAATACAGCAGAGAAAATCTTTAGAGTGCTTGAAAATAGATATGGAAATAAATCTACAATTGCAATAGAAAAAATGGAAGATCTTGAGAAAATTCCTGTTTTTAAGAGCAGATCAACCAAGAAGAGTCATCGCCTTAATCCAAACTGTGGAGAAAGCACTGGCAGACCTGACAGAGCTTGGAAGGACAGATGCCATCAAGAACCCACTGGTCACTAGGTCCATAGAGAGCAAGCTGCAGGATCCTGTGAAGAAGGATTGGCTCGTCTTCATGGTAAATCCCAGCAATAGAGTCACCCCTCAGAACCATTTTGACAGTCTCCTCGAGTTTCTGAAGATATCTTGGAAAAACTGGAGCAGCTTGGAATAATACAAAAGTCAGAGAAACCG